>NC_045972.1:23818056-24118056 GCF_010909765.2 Amblyraja radiata | reverse complement strand
CCCAGCATCTGCAGTTCCTCGTTTCTACATTTTCTCTGCTACCATTTGATCTAGAATAGTGAGAGGAATATCTGAATGGGGCTTTAGGAACTGTGTAAAAAAAGCCACTAGGTGCTGGAATAACTCAGCGGGTCAGGCAGCATCTCTGGATAACATGGATAGGTGACATTTTGGGTCAAAACCCTTCTTGAGACTGATGAATCTGAAGAAATATCACAACCCTAAACTACCCATGGTACACAAAATTGCTGGGGAAATTCAGCGGGTGCAGCAGCATCTATGGAGCGAAGGAAATAGGCGACGTTTCGGGCCGAAACCCTTCTACCCATGAAACTGCCCATGTTCTCCAGAAATCGACACAAAGTGCTGGAGTAACTCAACAGGTCAGACAGCATCTCTGGAGAACATGGATAGTTGAAGAAGGGCCTCGACCTGAAGCATCACCTATCCTTTTTCTCCAGAGATGTTGACTGACCCGCTGAGTTACTCCAGCACTAATGTGCCTTTGTGTAAACCAGCATCTGCAGTTCCTTGTTTTAACATTATTGCAGATTGTTTTTTCAGATTTAAAAAATGGCTTAAAAAATGTACAGCTGCATCAGATAATAAGTCACTTGTCCTAATTGAAACAAAGTGTAGCGTCTATGTATCACTTTAATTATGCAGCATGTCCGTAAATAGTTGGAGCGCACATTGCTCTGAGACCATTAGTGGTGATGGGGCTCCATCTGTAACGTTGCTGCGGTGAACCAACAGCTCACAAGCCACAGGGACTGAGGCAGGAGACAGGAAAAGAGAGAGCCAGAGGGGAAATAAAGAGAAAATGAAAATGCAGCGGAGGAAGAGCTGTCGACATTAACGACATAAAATGGCTTATCACCAAAAGTAATTCAAAGAACAAACGGCAAGCCCAGAGAGACACAAATTGGCATCAGTCCAACCTGTTAACTTTTGTTTGAATGCGAGGAGGACTGCAGTTCGCCCAATGGTAAACAGCAGCAGGCGAGCCTCATTTGTAGCCTCTCCCTGCTCTTTTCGCCTAGTGCCGTGGCAACACTAATGTCTGCTGCACCGTGCTTCGAGTCTGGAGGTCAGAAATCGGGGCCATTCCGCAGATCCAGCCTGGCGCTCCCGCTGTGGTTCTGAGAGTGCGCCGCACAGTCAAATGAAGCGTTAAACTGAGTCCTCCTTGGTCTATGAATTCACCCTGGTTGCCAAATCCTTCCCATTCTCATACTGACCTTTCTGACCTAGGCCTCCTCCACTGGCACATGCATATTGGAGGCACAGCACTACATAATTGGCTTGGGCAGCGTACAACCCAGCGGTAGGAAATATTGTTTTCTCCAACTTCAAGTAACCCTTGCATCCCACCTCTCTCTTTCCCTCCCCCACACTAGCCATCGTATTAGTTTCACTTTCGTCCTGCGGAGTTTCACTGTTTGTATCTCCCGTTATCGCGTTTTCCACAGCCAACAATAGACCATTATGGGCTCCACCTTTCCTTGATCATCGTTGATGGCTTTGATTTGTCCTTTTGCGTACCTTTCATTGATTCATTCTATGTACCTTTTCATATCTCTCGTTTCCCTCTCCGCTGACTCTCAGTCTGAAGAAGGGTCTCAACCTGAAATGCCACCTATTCCTTTTCTCCCGAGATGCCTCCAAACCCGCTGAGTTACTCCAGCATTTTGTTTCTTTTTTTACTGCCCTCTTGGGTGACAGTAAACAGATTTCATGGCAGTATTGCAAAGAAGAGGCAGTGAGCTCCCCAATACAAGACCATATTTATCTCTCTGTTTACCTCAAAATTCGCTGATTATCTGGCCCACTATTACATCATGAATTCATAAGTTATAGGAGAAGAATTAGGCCATTCGGTTCATCACATGTGCACCACCAGTCAATCATGGTTGATCTATCACTCAACCTAATTCTACCGCCTTCTCCCCGTAACCCCAATTTATAGAGGCCAATTAACCAAAACGTCATCGGGATGTGGGAGGAAGCTGGAACATCCGGAGGAAACCTAGCGGTAAAAGGGAGTACGTGCAAACTCCACTCAGACCATGCCCAAGGTCAGGATCGAACCGAGGTCTCTGGCACAGTGAAACAGCAACTCTACTGCTGCACCACCATGCCACCCCTAATGTACAGACACTAAAAATGTATTAAGAGTTTTGCATGCTTTATATTCTGCATAAATGTTTTATTATGAATAAAATTTATTTTTTAAATATTGAAAAAAATAATAATATTGTAGCAAATGGCCATGTTACAATTCTCAGAGCACCCAATTCTGAACGAGACATTATTGCGCTATCAAAACCTCTGTCCTTTATGTATTGAATTATGGTTCCTTTGCTAAGATATTGCTGTTAATTTTATTCATCTCAATTAAATGCCCCTTCAAACTCTTCTGTTCCAATCTCAGTCTACCTAATCTTTTCTTGTAACAAAAAATCTCCAGTTATATAAGAGGGAAGACAAAAAAAGGACCTGCCAAAAGATGACAGAAATTGTAAACATCCAATTCAGTTTAAATCTATTGCTGGCTTATTCCTTCCATGTAATGTTTCTATTTCTTAGCAGGATTTGAGCACTGAAGTGCAAAATAACTGCCTGATCCCCCACAGCTCAAATAACATCATCACACACACACACACACACTAACACTCCTCATTCTTTCTATTTCATTTTGTGAGTTTGAAAAAAACCCCAGAAGAATTTGAAATTCAATCGGTTCACAAGAAACAGATTGAGACCAAGCGCTGCTGTGACGTATGTTTCCTTCTCAGTCTTTTTCCAGTCAATTGACCACATGACTCTCTGCTGGTTGAGTGATCTCGTTTGTAGTTAGAGTCATAGAGTCATAGAGTGATACAGGGTGGAAAGTGGAAACAGGCCCTTCAGCCAAACTTGTTCACAACATGTCCCAATTACATTAGTCCCGCCTGCCCGTGTTTGGTCCATATCCCTCCAAACCTGTCCTATCCATGTACCTGTCTAACTGTTTCTTAAACGTTGGGATAGTCCCTGCCTCAACTACCTCCTCTGGCAGTTCCATACACCCACCCCCTTTGTGTGAAAAAGCTACCCCTCAGATTCCTATTAAATCTGTTCCCCTTTACCGGGTGGCACTGTCAGCGATGGCAGCCTCGCCAATGTCTGTCTTTTCATCTTTTTTGTTATTTTTAGTGCATTTTAAAAAGTTGGTGTTATTGTTCTCTGGTTTGCTTTATGTTGGGATTGGGGAAGGGGGTCAGGGGAACCTTTTTTACAATCTTTAACCTTGCCGGAGATGCGATTGTTTTCCGGATCGTATCTCCGGTTGCCCTACGCCCTAACATCGTGGAGCTGGCGGCCTTGCTCGAGACTGACTTTGAGCCCCACCAGGGGCTGTGCTTACCATCGGAGCCTGCGATCCCTTGCCTAGAATCGACGCTCCTGGGATGGCAGGACTTTCATATGAAGAAAGACTGGATAGACTCGGCTTGTACTCGCTAGAATTTAGAAGATTGAGGGGGGATCTTATAGAAGCTTACACAATTCTTAAGGGGTTGGACAGGCTAGATGCAGGAAGATTATTCCCGATGTTGGGGAAGTCCAGAACAAGGGCTCACAGTTTAAGGATAAGGGGGAAGTCTTTTAGGACCGAGATAAGAAAATTATTTTTTACACAGAGAGTGGTGAATCTGTGGAATTCTCTGCCACAGAAGGTAGTTGAGGCCAGTTCATTGGCTATATTTAAGAGGGAGTTAGATGTGGCCCTTGTGGCTAAAGGGATCAGGGGGTATGGGCAGAAGGCAGGGACAGGATACTGAGTTGGATGATCAGCCATGATCATATTGAATGGCGGTGCAGGCTCGAAGGGCCGAATGGCCTAGTCCTGCACCTATTTTCTATGTTTCTATCTATCATCAAGATAATCGCTGATCTTTTATGTTGGTCCACTTTCCAGCACCATTCCTACGTTATTACATACAACATTGATCAGCGCTGATCAGGAAAAGGCCCTTCGGCCCACAGTGTATGTGCCAAGCATGATACCACGTGAACTAATCTCATCTGCCGACACATGATCCAGTAGGTCAGGCAGCATCTCTGGAGAAAATGAATTGCTGATGTTTCATGTCAAGACCCTTGAAATAGAGTATTGATTTCTGTTGTAATTACATAGAAAAGATGCAGAATTGTTTCCATACAGTTTGCTTCCAGAAGCAGAAATGCTATGAGAATGATCACAGGAATAATTGGGTTAACGAATTATGATGGTTTGATGATCGTTTACTGGCTGGAGTTTAGAAGGATGAGGGGAGACCTCATTGAAACTTACTGAATAGTGAAAGGCCTGGATAGAGTAGATGAGGAGATGATGTTTCCACTAGTGGGGGAGTCTAGAAACAGAGGGCACAGTCTCAGAATAAAAGGACAGACCTTTAGAAAGGAGATGAGGAGTAATATCTTTAGTCAGATGGTGGTGAATCTGTGGAATTCTCTCACCACATACTCTTTTTCCAGGCCTTTCACAATTCGGTAAGTTTCAATGAGGTCCCCCTCATCCTTCTAAATTCCAGCAAGTGTTGGCCCAGTGCCATCAAACACTCATTATATGTTAAACCAATAATTCCTTCCACTAGTGGAAACATCTTCTCTACAGATATTGTCTGACGTGCTGAGTTACTCCAGCACTGGTGTCCTTTTGTGTATGAGTAGTATCGGCAGTTCTTTGTTTCTACATAAAACTACTAGTGACATAAGCTCAAGCCTCCTTGGTCCATTGTCAACTATGCAGACTCTGTCTTTTGCTCTTTAAGAATGAACATTAACCGTATGTGTTTTGAGGCTTTTGGGAGTTTTCTGACAAAAATGATGAGGTAGGACGATCATCACAGTTCTTTGGTCAGTTTAATGAGCCATTTATATCAATGTGTCTTTTTCAGCTCAACAAGGAATACAGCTTCAGGGAAGGGCAGGCAAAGGAAATCTAATGTCCTTACCTTCCTTGGCTGTGGCTGACTCCACATCAGCAAGCTGAATCGCTTATCTGATCAGTTTGGGTAGCATGCAAAACAAAGTTTTTCAACTGTACCTCGATGCACTTGACAATAATAAACCTAAAATTAGACCTTTCAAAATAACTTAATTTATTTTGCCCCAAACGCCTTTCCTTTCAATTAATTTGTGCCATTTCCGTCAGCTATTCCCTTTGGCGATGAGCTTCCCATTCTACTAACGGATGGCACAGTGGTGCAGTTGGTAGAGCCTTGGGTGCTGTCTGTACAGAGATTGTACATTCTCCCTGTGACCGTGCAGGTTTCCTCCAGGGCTCTGGTTTCCTCCGGGTGCTCCGATTTCTTCCACATACTAAAGTAGGTTTGTAGGCTACAAATTCCTCGGGGTACATTTCTCGGAGGATTTGTCCTGGTCCCTCAACACCTCCAAGCTGATCAAAAAGGCACAGCATAGATACATAGATACATAGAAAATAGGTGCAGGAGTAAGCCATTCGGCCCTTCGAGCCTGCACCGCCATTCAATATGATCATGGCTGATATCCAACTCAGTATCCCGTACCTGCCTTCTCTCCATACCCCCTGATCCCTTTAGCCACAAGGGCCACATCTAACTCCCTCTTAAATATAGCCAATGAACTGGCCTCAACTACCCTCTGTGGCAGAGAGTTCCAGAGATTCACCACTCTCTGTGTGAAAAAGTTTCTTCTCATCTCGGTTCTAAAGGATTTCCCCCTTATCCTTAAGCTGTGACCCCTTGTCCTGGACTTCCCCAACATCGGGAACAATCTTCCTGCATCTAGCCTGTCCAACCCCATAAGAATTTTATACGTTTCTATAAGATCCCCTCTCAATCTCCTAAATTCTAGCGAGTATAAGCCAAGTCTATCCAGTCTTTCTTCATATGAAAGTCCTGACATCCCAGGAATCAGTCTGGTGAACCTTCTCTGCACTCCCTCTATGGCTATAATGTCCTTCCTCAGATTTGGAGACCAAAACTGTACGCAATACTCCAGGTGTGGTCTCACCAAGACCCTGTACAACTGCAGTAGAACCTCCCTGCTCCTATACTCAAATCCTTTTGCTATGAAAGCTAACATACCATTCGCTTTCTTCACTGCCTGCTGCACCTGCATGCCTACTTTCAATGACTGGTGTACCATGACACCCAGGTCTCGCTGCATCTCCCCTTTTCCTAATCGGCAACCATTTAGATAATAGTCTGTTTCCCTGTTTTTGCCACCAAAGTGGATAACCTCACATTTATCCACATTATACTGCATCTGCCAAACATTTGCCCACTCACCCAGTCTATCCAAGTCACCTTGCAGTCTCCTAGCATCCTCCTCACAGCTAACACTGCCCCCCAGCTTAGTGTCATCCGCAAACTTGGAGATGTTGCCTTCAATTCCCTCATCCAGATCATTAATATAAATTGTAAATAGCTGGGGTCCCAGCACTGAGCCTTGCGGTACCCCACTAGTCACTGCCTGCCATTGTGAAAAGGACCCGTTTACTCCTACTCTTTGCTTCCTGTTTGCCAGCCAGTTCTCTATCCACATCAATACTGAACCCCCAATACCGTGTGCATTAAGTTTGTATACTAATCTCTTAGGTGGGACCTTGTCGAAAGCCTTCTGAAAGTCCAGATACAACACATCCACTGGTTCTCCTCTATCCACTCTAATAGTTACATCCTCGAAAAATTCTATAAGATTCGTCAGACATGATTTACCTTTCGTAAATCCATGCTGACTTTGTCCAATGATTTCACCACTTTCCAAATGTGCTGCTATCCCATCTTTAATAACTGACTCTAGCAGTTTCCCCACTACCGATGTTAGACTAACTGGTCTGTAATTCCCCGTTTTCTCTCTCCCTCCCTTCTTAAAAAGTGGGTTACGTTTGCTACCCTCCAATTCTCAGGAACTACTCCAGAATCTAAAGAGTTTTGAAAAATTATCACTAATGCATCCACTATTTCTGGAGCTACTTCCTTAAGTACTCTGGGATGCAGCCTATCTGGCCCTGGTGATTTATCGGGCTTTAATCCATTCAATTTACCCAACACCACTTCCCGACTAATCTGGATTTCACTCAGTTCCTCTATCTCCTTTGACCCGCGGTCCCCTGCTATTTCCGGCAGATTATTTATGTCTTCCTTAGTGAAGACGGAACCAAAGTAGTTATTCAATTGGTCCGCCATATCCTTGTTCCCCATGATCAACTCACCTGTTTCTGACTGCAAGGGACCTACATTTGTTTTAACTAATCTCTTTCTCTTCACATATCTATAAAAACTTTTGCAGTCAGTTTTTATGTTCCCTGCCAGTTTTCTTTCATAATCCATTTTCCCTTTCCTAATTAAGCCCTTTGTCCTCCTCTGCTGGTCTCTGAATTTCTCCCAGTCCTCTGGTATGCTGCTTTTTCTGGCTAATTTGTACGCATCATCTTTTGCTTTGATACCATCCCTGATTTCCCTTGTTATCCACGGATGCACTACCTTCCCTGATTTATTCTTTTGCCAAACTGGGATGAACAATTTTTGTAGTTCATCCATGCAGTCTTTAAATACCTTCCATTGCATATCCACCGTCAACCCTTTTAGAACTAATTGCCAGTCAATCTTGGCCAATTCACGTCTCATACCCTCAAAGTTACCTTTCTTTAAGTTCAGAACCGTTGTTTCTGAATTAACAATGTCACTCTCCATCCTAATGAAGAACTCAACCATATTATGGTCACTCTTGCCCAAGGGGGCACGCACAACAAGTCTGCTAACTAACCCTTCCTCATTACTCAATACCCAGTCTAGAATAGCCTGCTCTCTCGTTGGTTCCTCTACATGTTGGTTTAGATAACTATCCCGCATACATTCCAAGAAATCCTCTTCCTCAGCACCCCTGCCAATTTGATTCACCCAATCTATATGTAGATTGAAGTCACCCATTATAACGGTTTTGCCTTTGTTGCACGCATTTCTAATTTCCTGTTTGATGCCATCCCCAACTTCACTACTACTGTTAGGTGGCCTGTACACAACACCCACCAGCGTTTTCTGCCCCTTAGTGTTTCGCAGTTCTACCCATACCGATTCCACATCCTCCAAGCTAATGTCCTTCCTTTCCACTGCGTTAATCTCCTCTCTAACCAGCAACGCTACTCCACCACCTTTTCCTTTCTCTCTATCCCTCCTGAATATTGAATATCCCTGGATGTTCAGCTCCCAGCCTTGGTCACCCTGGAGCCATGTCTCCGTGATCCCGACTATATCATAATCATTAATAACTATCTGCACGTTCAACTCATCCACCTTATTACGAATGCTCCTTGCATTGAGACACAAAGCCTTCAGGCTTGTTTTTACAACGCTCTTACCCCTTATACAATTATGTTGAAAAGTGGCCCTTTTTGATTTTTGCCCTGGATTTGTCTGCCTGCCACTTTTACTTTTCACCTTGCTGCCTATTGCTTCCGCCCGCATTTTACACCCCTCTGTTTCTCTGCTCACCCATTTAAGAACCCCACCACCTCTTATTCTCTGTTTATTATTGTTTTCTTCTTTCCCCCCTACATGTTGGGTCTGAATGCTTTCCTTCTCTGCCTCCTGCCTCACACACTGTCTAATAGCTTTCTCTATTTGAGTCCCTCCCCCCAACCATTCTAGTTTAAAGTCTCCCCAGTAGCCTTTGCAGATCTCCCCGCCAGGATATCGGTCCCCCTCAGGTTCAAGTGCAACCCATCCTTTTTGTACAGGTCGCACCTTCCATGCTGCAGAGGAGCAGCGCCTTTACTTCCTGAGGAGGCTCAAGAAAGCCCACCTGTCCCCCCAGATACTGACCAACTTCTACCGCTGTACCATCGATAGCATCCTGACCACCTGCTTCACGGTATGGTACAGCAGCTGCACTGTTGCGGACAGGAAGGCACTACAACGGGTGGTGAAAACCGTGCAGCACATCATCGGTACCCCGCTCCCTGCCATGGATGCCCTCCACCGAAAACGGTGTCTGAGACGGGCTGGGAAGATCATTAAAGACCCCTCCCACCCTAACCATGGACTGTTTGCCCTCCTCCCATCAGGGAGACGGTACAGGAGCCTCAGGTCTCGTACCAGCAGGATGAGGAACAGCTTCTACAATTATACCATCACATTGCTGAACTCGGAGTCCCGCCGATAGATTTCTCCGGTCCCTCCATCCACATTGTTTAATTATTCTGTATTTTTGATTATTCTGTATCTTCTTTTTTTTTAAATTTCTATATGCACTACTACTACGGACTGACGCAAAACTGTATTTCGTTGTACCCATACTTAGTATTTGTGCAATGACATTAAAGTTGAATTGAATTGAATAATCGGCCTCTGTGAATTTACCCCAGGTCTAAATTTATTACTATCACATGTACCAAATTACAATTAAAAGCTTTGTTCTTCATGCTATCCAAACAGATCATATATACCATACATAAATACAACCAATTCAAATTCAAGTAAAATAAATAGAGGAAAGGGGAAGATACAGAGTGCAGATTGTATATTGTATATAGCACATTGTAGTGCATCAGTTCCATAGACAATGTCTAATGCCTGCAATGAGGCAGTGAATTTAACAGTACCCTAGCTTATGGAAGTGTTTTTCAGGAGCCAAGGGGAAGCAGATATTTCTGAGTCGGCACATGCTTTGAAGCTTCTGTACCTTCTGCCAGACAGGAATATGGAGAAGAAGGAATGACCGGGGTGGGACAGGTCTTTGATTTTGATGGCTGCTTTTCTGATGTAGGGAGAGCTGTCTGTGTGATGGACTGGGCTACATCCTCAACTCTCTGCAATTTTGTTCAATCTTGGCAGTGCTATTCTCGAACCAAGCTGCGATGCAAGTATGCTTTTTATGCATCTATAGAAGTTTGTACGGATCTGTAGAAGATTGTAAGAGTCACTGGAGACATGCTGAGTTTCTTCAGTCTCCTCAGGATGTAGAGGTGTTGGTGTGCCTTCTTGGTTGTCACATCAACGTGGTGGGCCCATGACTGACAATTGATAAAATTAATTCCAAGTTCAGCATGGTGGCCAGCGGTAGAGCAGCTGCAAGGGCCTATCCCACTTGGTCGTCATTTACGCGACAGGCCGGTAGTGACAGACGCGCGACGGTCGCGTGCATCATCATGCATCCGCACAGCCGTCTGGAGCATGTCATTTGACGATAGACACAAAATGCAGGAGTAACTCAGCGGGACCGGCAGCATCTCTGGAGAGAAGGAATGGATGTTGTTTCGGGTCGAGACTCTTCTTCAGTCTGAAGAAGGGTCTCGACCCGAAACGTCACCCATTGCTTCTCTCCAGAGATGCTGCCGGTCCCGCTGAGTTACTCCAGCATTTTGTGTCAATCTCCAATCGTCTTGGCCCCACTCTGGGAGTAGGAGTGAGGGCGGATCCGGATCCGCAACGGCCGTGAGCCCCAGGCTGAGCTCGGCGATCGTTTGCCTGCTTCTGCTGCTGTTAGAGGTGAGACGTTGCGCCGCGCCAGGGTCTTGGGCCTGTCCCACTTTGGCCATCAGTTTCGCGACAGGCTGGTGGTGCGCGAAGATTTCGTGCAGGACGAAGTCCACACTCGTCCACGCCACTCCACACTCCTCCACACCACTCCATGCGCCCGTCGCACGCTACCCACGCGCCACCCACACCCTACCCACACTCTACCCACACGCTAGCAGGTCGCGTAAATGGCGCGCGATTGGCGGCCAAGTGGGACAGGCCCTTTACAGTGTCAGAGACCCAGGTTTGATACTGACTGCTGGTGCTGTCTGTACAGAGTTTGTACATTCTCCCTGTTTTCTCCGGGTGCTCCGGTTTCCTTCCACACTCCAAAAACGTTAATTGGCTTGGTATGATTTTAAATTGTCCCTAGTATGTGTAGGACAGTGTTAGTGGTAGCCAGTTGGTGTGGACTCAGTGGGGCCGAAGGTTCTGTTTGCGCGCTGTATCTCTAAACTAAACTAAACTAAACTAAACTAAACTAAACTAAACTAAACTAAACTAAACTAAACTAAACTAAACAAAGTAACCTGAGGCTTTCAACAATTCCCACACCTCCACCATTGATGCGGTTTGGTGCATGTATTCCACCATGCCTCCTGAATCAGCTGCCACTACTATTATGATTATGATGGAGACAGAAATGCACAAACTTTGCTGCAAGTTTAATAACCTCAAATAAACCCGAGTAGTGTTGGTATGTTACAAATCACAATAATTCGTGATTCATACCTTTGTAGTCTCAGATCCTTTTGTGCCTCCTTCCCATTTACATTATTATTTTTCAGGAAATATGTGAACCTTTATTTATTTTCTTAGCAAAGTAGCACTGTTTCACAGCTGATATAATGATATAATGGAATAAAATAATCAGTCTCTGCTCCACAGGAGTTGGAATTGGAAGGCATCAAACAAATAAATTAAATACAAACTCTATCGCTGTTCCATTGAAGACAGCACAATGTGTAGACACCATGGTGGTGCAGCTGGTATTGTTCCCTCATGTTGCCAGAAAACACGAGATCGATCCTGACCTTGGGTGCTGTATGTGCGGAGTTTGCACGTTCTCCCTGTGACCACGTGCGTTTCCTGCCTGGTGCTCCGGTTCCCTCCCACGTCCCAAAGATGTGCGGGTTTGTAGGTTAATTGGCCCTTTATAAATTGCCGCTAGTATGTAGGGAATGTATGAGAAAGTGGGATAACATCGAACTAATGTGAACGGGTGATTGATGGTCGGTGTAACTCGGCGGGCCGAAGAACCTTTTCAAAGCATCTTTCAATCAATCAATTCAATCAATCATAAAGATAAACATTTGCCTGACTGCCAGGGCCTTGGAGAGTCTAATTTCATGCTAAAAAGTCCCAAACCGAAATGTTGCCTGTTCATTCTCTCCACAGATGCTGCATGACTCACTGAGTTGCTGCAATGTTTTGTTCAGGATTCCAGCATCTGCTGTCTCGTGTGTCTCCATCTGCACAGAGATGTATGTGTCTTTGTATAAACTTCCTGCTCTGATTTAGTTACTTCAATTTGAACAGATGATGGGATAAAATTGAAATTGTTCATTAGAGGTAAGGATGGTAAAGTAAATGAGCAAATACAAATTAACTGGAAAGCAGAAAAGGTTTCAAACGATGGACAGTGAAAGGGAACGGAGATACAAGAAAATGAAAAAAAAATGACACAGAATGCTGGAGTATGCTCAAAGGGTCAGGTGGCATCTCCAGAGAACTTGGTGACATTTCAATTTGGGACCCTTCTTCAGAGTGTTTGTGGTGGGGTGGGGAGAGGAAGCTGAAAGTGAGGAGGGGCAGGATAAAAGGACATAAAGTGCTGTAGTAACTCAGCAGATCAGGCAACGTCCTTGGAAAAAATGAATAGGTGACCCTTTGAACATTTCTACTGTCTACACTCTGACTGTCCACCCTTTCTTTGCCTCTCATAATTTTATATATTTCTATCAGGTCTCCCAAAAATGGATGGGTGACCCAGGTGAGAAGGGGTTTTTGTTAGGCAGATGGTTGGACATATGTCAGAGATGAAACGACAAAAAGTGTGAGATGATCGAGGAGGAGCGAATTGTGAAGCCAGAGGAAAGAATATAGATGAAAGGGGATGGGGAAGGGGAGAAATGTGTGTGGAGGCAGTAGGGGCAAGATAGAAAGGAGAAATGGAAAGGGAAATAATAAGGGGGGAGGGAATTTGTTTGTAGCTTAGTTAACTTAAATTAGATAATTCAATTCGGACTGGTTGGTTGTAAGCTGCCCAAGTGGAATATGAGGTGTTGTTCTTCCAGTTTGCATGTGGCCTAACTCTGGCAATGGACAAGAACATTCGTTTGGGAATGGGAAGAAGAGTTAAGATGGTTAGTGACCAAGAGATCTAGTCTATGCCCTCTAGTCTTTGACATTTCCACTGTCTACACTCTGACTGTCTACCCTTTCTTTGCCTCCCATAATTTTATATACTTCTAACAGGTCTCCCCTCAACCTGCAACACTCCAGAGAAATCAAATCAAGTTTGTTTAAACTCTCCTTATAACCAATGCCCTCTAATCCAGGGAGGAATCTAATAAACCTCTTCTGTACCGTCTCCAAAGCCTCAACATCCTTCCTGTAATGATGTGATCAGAACTGAACGTATTACCCTTAATGTGGCCTAACGTATGGATGCTTGCCTGGTTCACAGCTGTGAAGAATGACCCGTCAGGTCCGCTGCCAGTGGGGAAAGCTCCAAAGCCACTGAGCTCAGCCTCGAAGACCGGAGAGTCAAGGAGGAGGGAGAGTCGAGGAGGAGGGAGCTGCTGGCAACGACGGACACGAGGAGTGGGCCGGGAATAAAGGGACCAGGATATTACCTCCAGCACCTTCAAGTTCAAGCGAGGAGAGGGACATCGGTTCATGGGCCGAGCCGGTCAAGGGTGACGGAGGAGGCCCTGCAGCAGCCTAGGACTTACCAGGGCTTACTTGACCGGGGGTGCTCCAGTACTTCCAGCAATTGCACCGGACTTTGGACTGTGGACTTTTTCTTTTTCTTTTGTAAATGGCACCAAAGTATGGCGACGGGTGCAAGAATTCCACTGAGCGGTGCATGCATGACAATAAAGAACCATTGAACCTAAATCCCACAAAAATGGAATATGACTTCCTGACTCTTACACTCACTGTTGCACAATTATACTGCTGCATAACTCAAAAGAAAACTGTGAATTAAACATGTTGGGGTATTAATTGAAGTGGAATCCAATAGTTAGAATAAGCTGCAAGTCCCCATCAGTGGTGGATTATCAGAGTTTTATTGAAATTGATCATTAGGATTATAATTAATTGTGTGAGAAATTAAAAAAGTTGTGTGTGGAAATTCTGAATTTATTTCTTCAACAAGACTTTTGACGGTTAAAGCAGTGAGGAAACTAATGTTATTGAAATCATTAAGCAGCACTTTCTTTGAATAAAAATAACACCCTTCATCTAACATGAAGTGGAGCTAGGAGCTTGCTGGGTCAAAGACTGATAAATGGTTATCTTCTAAAAAACCGATGCATTCATGTATCTTCACTGTTTGTTTATAATTTCCTTTGGATTGAATAAATGTTTCAGATCTTGACGTTATAATTCCCACTTCCCCTTATCTGCCGAAGGATATGTGATGGAGCAACAAACCTGGATACAGTGGATGTGGACGGGATGTTTCCACGAGTGGGAGAGTCTAGGACCAGCCATAGCCTCAGAATAAAAGGATAGAAAGGTGATGAGGAGGAATTTTGCAGCAGAGGGTGGTGAATCTGTGGAATTCATTGCCACAGACGGCTTTGGAGGCAATGTCAATGGATATTGTTCAGGTGCAGATTGACAGATTCTTGATTAATAATGGTGCCAGGGGTTATGGGAAGAAGGCAGGAGAATGAGGTTGAGAGGGAAAGATAGATCAGCCATGATTGAATGGCAGAGTAGACTTGATGGGCCAAATAGCCTAATTCTGCTCCTATAACTTATGAATTTATGAATAGTGGGGATTGACGTACTTCTGTTGTCATTCCACAGAGCATAAAGGTCCCTTTACAGAACATTATTCCTGTCACCACCCCACAGTGGACAAACATACTCCTGACTAAAAGTTTTATCTGGATTGCAGAGGGCTTTAAATGTCAACAAAAAGGCCAGAATATATTTTCTTAAACTATCAAGAACTATCACCTGAAGAAAGTGCAATTACTCTACAAACAGATATTTCCCCATGGGATGAAGTTCATAGAAATATTGTATGACACAGTGGCATGGCGCAGTAGAGCAACTGCCTCACGGCACCAGAGACCCAGTTTCGATCCTGACGTCGGGTGCTGTCTTTATGTGGTTTGCACATTCTCTCTGTTACAGTGTGGGTTTTCTCTGGGTGCTCCGGTTTCCTCCCATATCCCAAATACCTGCAGGTTTGTAAGTTAATTGACTTCTGTGAATTGTCCCTGGTTTGAGGCGAGTGGATGAGATAGTAGGATAACGTCGAACTAATGTGAATGGGTGGTCGATGGTCGGCATGGACTTGATGGGCTGAAGGGCCTGCTTCCGTGCTATATCTCTCAACCAATCAATCATTCAATTGTCAATATAATTTAAAAATGATGAGAATGCACAACGTTCTTTCATTCTTAACATTTCTTTTTATTGTTTGTGATTATTCTCTGATAGTATGTGGGTTTATCTACGACAGAACATTATTAGAACATAGTACAGTACAGCCCTGGAACAGGCCATTCAGCCTACAATGTCCATGCTAAACCAGCATATTGAGGTGGAATGTTACTGAAGAGGATGAGCACAATAGGCTTGCTGAAGTCCAGCTGGTGGAGCCATTGTCTCATTGGTCCTAGGACCTAGATTCAATCCTAACCCCTGGCACGACCTGTGCAGAATTCACCTGTTCTCCCTGTTAGTGAAAGGGTAGTTAATGGCTGGTATTGACTGAATGGGCCAAAGGGCCTGTTTCCACGCTGTATCTGTAAACTAAACTGGGTCACACTGTGGCGCAGCAGTAGAGTTGCCAAAACCAGAGGCCCGGGTTAGATTCTTACTACAGGTGCTGTCTGGTTGGAATTTGTACCGCGCGGGTTTTCATTCGGTTCTCCGGTTTCCTCCCACGCTTCAAAGAGGCACAGGTTTGTAGGTTAATTGGCTTGGGTAAAAAGTGTAAATTGTTCCTAATGTGTAGGATAGTGCTGCTGTATGAGGATCACTAGTCGGCATGAACTCGGTGGGCCAAAGGGCCTGTTTCCACGCTGTATCTCTAAACTAAACTAAACTAAACAAGGAATGACATTCAGTGTAATTTAGACTTCAGGCTTTAGAGATACAGTGTGGGTGATCGATGGTCAGCCTGGACTAGGTGGGCCAAAGGGCCTGTTTCAATGCTGTATCTCTAAAAACTAAACTATATTGGCTGTAACAGATTGGAGAGGACCTGAGGTTGTGAAAGATGCTATAAAAATGTAAGGTTGTCATTATTTCCAATTGTTTTTACAAACAGACGTGTGAGATACCGACTGAGAACCGTACAACAGATGGTGCTTGATTCAAAAGCAGTTAAGTGGAAGGCAAGGTAATAAGCACTCCAGTAAATTCTTATTGAAGGAATAAAGGATGCCTTTAGAGATTTGTTTACACCACAAAATGTTCTTAATTCTTCACATAGTGTATCCAGTTATTATCCAAATCACCGGAGTCAGATACATACAGGGGTATTCCACTCACCAACATGTCATCTTAGGGAAATAAAATTCCTATCTTTATTGCACGTTCAACGAGGAATAGAGGGATATCTTGACAGTTCTCATTGATGTTGATTTACAGAAGACATGTGTGGTGCACAACAAAGCCACAAAGTTATAGAATTGTTATGAACTAAAATGAACCAAAGGGCAGCACAGGCACAGCAGTAGAGTTGCTGCCTTACAGCATCAGAAACCCGGGTTCAAAGGTTACAAAAGGATACAAAGGACATTTATTGTCACATGCACCAATTGGTGTAGTGAAATTTGACTTGCCATTGCAGCACACAAATAAAGATAAGACACAACATCAAAGAATTTAATGGTAAACATAAAAACATCCCCCTACAATGGTTCCCACTGTGGGGGAAGGTATCAAAAGTCCAGTCCCGTCCCCTGTTCACCCATAGTCGGGCCTATTGAGGCCTCCGCAGACGCCGCTACGGCAGCCCGATGCTTCAGGCCCTCTCGCCGGCTGATGAAGCTCTGGTGTCGGGTGAACACTCTCAGCGGCACGGAGTGTCTGGAGCGGCCGCTTCCTCCCTGGAGACCGCGGCTCCCGAAGTTCACGGGCCGCGCTGGTCGGAGCTCCGACACTGGCAACCTCGGCGTGAGATCCCAGGCTCACCCGCGGCTGGAAGCTCCACAGACCGCAGCTCCGCGATGTTGGAGTCGGTGGTCACAGCACTCCGGAGCTTACCCGCACGGCGACCCGGGTAAGGCATTGTCCGCTCCACGATTGTGCCTCAGCGCTGTGCCGCCGCCGAAGCTGAAGTCCTGACAGGTCCCAGCAGGAAACGCCGCTCCAGACTGTTGGTAGGCCGCGAGGAAGGGGCGACAACACGGCTCGGAGAAAAGCCGCATCTCCGACCAGGTAGGGACTGAGAAAAATAGTTTCCCCCTTTCCCCCCACATAAAAAGACTAAAAGACCTCCAAAACAAACACTTTTAAATCACTAAAAATATAAAAAAGGGTGAAAAGACTAACAGCTGCTGGCAGGGCAGCCATACTCGTGGCGCCCCCTAGGGATCCTAACCTCAGGTGCTGTCAGTACAGAGTTGGTACATTTTCCGTATGACTGCACAGGTTTCTTCCGGGTGCTCCGGTTTCCTCCCACACTTCAAAGATGTGCGAGTTCGTAGGTTAATCGGCTTCTGTAAATTGTCCCCAGTGTGCAGGATAGAACTAGTGTATGAGTGTTTGCTGTGGACTCAGTGGGCCAAAGGGCCTGTTTCCACTAAACTAATCTTGCTGTGTCTCTTAACTAAATTTAATTAAATAAAAGGAAGCCCTTTGATCCAATATAGTGGAGACAAAAGGAACTGCTGATGCTGTAATATTGAGCAAAACACAAAGTCTTGGAGGAACTCAATGGGTCAGGCAGCATCTGCGGAGGGAATGGACAGGTGACGTTTCAGTTTGGGACCTCTATTCAGACACTGAAATCTCCAGTCTGTAGAAGTGTCTGAATCAGTCTATTCCCTTCACAGATGCCGCCTGACCCACCAGCACTTTGTATTTTGCTCAAGTCCTGGTACAGTAATACTTTCAGTCCCATTCCCTTGCTCTTTCCTCATCATTCTATAAACTATTCTCTCCTAAATACCTCTTTTAGAGGTCTTGACTGATTTTACTTCAACCATCCTCACAGTTAGTGATTTGAAATCATAACTTTAGACTTTAGAGATACAGTCTGGAAACAGGCCCTTTGGCCAACCGAAACCATGCCGACCAGCGATTACCCCGTACACTATAGACTATGGATAATTTAAAACTTACAATTCATAGAAGCCAAATAAACTACAAACCTGCACGTCTTTGGAGTGTGGGGGTAAACCAGAGCACCCAGAGAAAACCCACGCAGTCACGGAGAGAATGGACTAACTCTGTACAGATAGCACCCGTAGTCAGGATCGAACCCGGGTGTCTGGCGCTGAAAGACACTAAAGGGCCTGTCCCACTTGGGCGTCAATTGCGCGTCATTTACGTGTCATAATTTACGCGTCGCGATGCACGACGCGCGCGTTGTGCCGCGCACGTGATGCGCACATGGTGAGTCACTGTTGAGTCACCATATGTTTCCATCTTTCAAATATAAATAATCTGTGACCAGTACAGTCAAAGAAGAATTGGGCAGAAAGCAACGATTAGGACATCTGAAAGGTACACAAAATTGCTGGAGAAACTCAGCGGGTGCAGCAGCATCTATGGCGCGAAGGAAATAGGCGACGTTTCGGGCCAAAACCCTTCTTCAGACTGATGGGGGGTGGGGGGGAGAAGGAAGGAAAAAGGGGAGGAGGAGGAGCCCGAGGGCGGGCGGATGGGAGGGTGGGAGGAGACAGCTAGACGGTTAAGGAAGGGGAGGAGACAGCAAGGACTAGCAAAATTGGGAGAATTCAATGTTAATGCCATCCGGACGCAAGGTCCCCAGGCGGAATATGAGGTGCTGTTCCTCCAATTTCCGCTGTTGCTCACTCTGGCAATGGAGGAGACCCAGGACAGAGAGGTCGGATTGGGAATGGGAGGGGGAGTTGAAGTGCTGAGCCACCGGGAGGTCAGGTTGGTTATTGCGGACTGAGCGGAGGTGTTCGGCGAAACGATCGCCCAACCTCCGCATAGTCTCCCCGATGTAAATCAGCTGACATCTATAGCAGCGGATGCAGTAGATGAGGTTGGAGGAGATTCAGGTGAACCTTTGTCGCACCTGGAACGACTGCTTGGGTCCTTGAATGGAGTCGAGGGGGGAGGTGAAGGGACAGGTGTTGCATTTTTTGCGGTTGCAACGGAAAGTGCCCGGGGAGGGGGTGGTGCGGGAGGGAAGGGAAGAATTGACGAGGGAGTTGCGGAGGGAGCGGTCTTTGCGGAAGGCAGACATGGGGGAAGATGGGAAGATGTGGCGAGTGGTGGGGTCATGTTGGAGGTGGCGGAAATGGCGGAGGATTATGTGTTGTATTTGCCGGCTGGTGGGGTGAAAGGTGAGGACCAGAGGGACTCTGTCCTTGTTGCGAGTGCGGGGATGGGGAGAGAGAGCAGTGTTACGGGGTATGGATGAGACCCTGGTGTGAGCTTCATCTATGGTGGCGGAGGGGAATCCCCGTTCCTTGAAGAACGAGGACATTTCCGATGCCCTGGTATGCAATGTCTCATCCTGGGAACAGATGCGGCGTAGGCGGAGGAATTGGGAGTAGGGGATGGAGTCTTTACAGGGGGCAGGGTGGGAAGACGTGTAGTCCAGATAGCCATGTGAGTCAGTGGGTTTGTAATGTATGTCGGTCAGGAGTCTGTCCCCTGCGATGGAGATGGTGAGGTCAAGGAATGGTAGGGAAGTGTCGGAAATGGCCACTTTTCCGACACTTGAAGGACATCTGAAAGAATTGGATATGGGGAAGCAATTTGGTCATCAACGTCCTGTTTGCAGATACCATGTAGGACTTATCACGACATGGACTGCATCACAGACCTTCAACCTCACGAAAGAAATGAGTACACAAGTACTTAAGGAGAACTTCAGTATCTCCAGCCTCGAAAGCTTCATTATTCTCTCCTGTCAGTCCCTTGGTGATTCCAGAACAAAGGATCATTATCCGCGGAATATTTAATCACTGCTATTCACTGGAGATAGCCATTTATAGGTACTTATGGGAGAATGTGATTTGTCACAGAGTGATGCCTTGCACTAAACCCATAAAAAACATCTACCAGCGACACCATTTTCCACCCAGATATTTTAACAGAAGGGCGGTGCTCCTTATCGCCTAGCACTTATCCAATATTAGAATACAAAGATGATTAGAAAGTTTTGTTGATGGACACAAAGTGCTGGAGTAACTCAGCAGATCAGGCAGCTCTCTAGAGAAAAGAAATAGGCAATGATTCGGGTCGAGACCCTTCTTCAGACTGACCATTCTTCGGTGTAAACCAGCATCTGCAGTTCCTTCCTACATAGAAAGTTCCCTTGTCGCATTTGCCTGCATTTGGCCTTTAGCTCCCAAAACACTTCTTATCCCTTGGTACACAAAATTGCTGGAGAAACTCAGCGGGTGCAGCAGCATCTATGGAGCGAAGGAAATAGGCGACGTTTCGGGCCGAAACCCTTCTTCAGACTGATGGGGGGTGGGGGGGAGAAGGAAGGAAAAAGGGGAGGAGGAGGAGCCCGAGGGCGGGCGGATGGGAGGGTGGGAGGAGACAGCTTGAGGGTTAAGGAAGGGGAGGAGACAGCAAGGGCTAGCAAAATTGGGAGAATTCAATGTTAATGCCATCCGGACGCAAGGTCCCCAGGCGGAATATTCCTCATATTCCCACAGGGAGGACGTAGAAACCACACACTGATGATCTTTCTTTATGTTTGTCCACTAGCTGGATTGGTAATTTTCTTCATGATGTGTGAATCTGTCCTTTCCCAGTGTATCTATGACTACCATCCTCAAAGTAGGAATCATTCTCTGATGGATAAAAGAAAAAGGCACATAGCTCTTGAGTAACTCAACGGGTCAGTCACCATCTCTGGAGAACATGGACAGGTAACGCTTCAGTGCGGTACCATTTTACAAACATCTTCAGAGCTGAAACATCACCTATTCATGTTCTCCAGAAATGCTGCCTGACCTGCTGAGTTACTCCAGTACTTTGTATCTTATGGGCAATTTGGTCCAAAGTGCCTGTTTCCTCACTATATGATTCAGATTCAGATTCAGATTCAACTTTAATTGTCATTGTCCGTGTACAGTACAGAGACAACAAAATGCATTTAGCATCTCCCTGGAAGAGCGACATAGCATATGATTTGAATAAATATTTACATTAGCATATATACAGACATAGTGTTTTTCCTGTGGGAGGAGTGTCCGGGGGGTGGGGGGTGATTGGCAGTCACCGAGGTACGTTGTTGAGTAGAGTGCCAGCCGCCGGGAAGAAGCTGTTCCTGGACCTGCTGGTCCGGCAACGGAGAGACCTGTAGCGCCTCCCGGATGGTAGGATGGTAAACAGTCCATGGTTGGGGTGAGAGCAGACCTTGGCGATGCTGAGCGCCCTCCGCAGACAACGCTTGCTTTGGCAGACTCAATGGAGGGGAGCGAGGAACCGGTGATGCGTTGGACAATTTTCACCACCCTCTGCAATGCCTTCCGGTAGGAGACAGAGCAGTTGCCATACCATACTGTGATACAGTTGGTAAGGATGCTCTCGATGGTGCAGCGGTAGAAGTTCACCAGGATCTGAGGAGACAGATGGACCTTCTTCAGTCTCCTCAGGAAGAAGAGATGCCGGTGAGCCTTCTTGATCAGAGTTGAGGTATTGTGGGTCCAAGAGAGGTCATCGGAGATGTTAACACCCAGGAACCTGAAGCTAGAAACACGTTCCACCTCCGTCCCGTTAATGTGGATGGGGGTGTGCGTGCCGCCCCTGGACTTCCTGAAGTCTACAATGAGCTCCTTGGTCTTCTTGGAGTTAAGGGCCAGGTTGTTGTCAGCGCACCATGCTGCTAAGTGCTGGACCTCCTCCCTGTAGGCCGACTCATCGTTGTTGCTGATGAGGCCAATCACCGTTGTATCATCTGCATACTTGATGATGGTGTTAGTACCATGTACAGGTGTGCAGTCATAGGTGAAGAGGGAGTAGAGGAGGGGGCTCAGCACACAGACCTGTGGAACGCCGGTGTTCAGGGTGAGGGTTGAAGAGGTGTGCTTGTCTAACCTAACAGACTGTGGTCTGTTGGTTAGAAAGTTCAGTATCCAGTTGCAGAGGGATGGATCGATGCCCAGGTTACCGAGTTTGGTGATCAGTTTAGATGGTATAATGGTGTTGAATGCTGACTTTGATGATGACTTTGTGGTTTTATGACAATGTCTCTTGTCAGAACAGCTCCTCGTTCAATGGAGGCTTTCGTATTGTAGGGTCATATCTTCCTCACTCAGATTAATGTATTTGAATGGAAGCCTTGTCTTCAGCCTTTCTTGGAGGGGAAAATTCCATGGAGACACAAGTAAACGTGAATGATTGTTAACAAATAAAGATACAAAGTGCTAGATTAACTCAACAGATCACCTAGCATTTTCTGGAGAATACAGATGGGTGACGTTTTGGGTCAGGGCCCTTCTTTAGACTGATTGTATGCAGGTCCAGATCCATGACAGAACAGGGTGCATAAAGCAGAGTTGCTGCCTCACATCTCCAGAGACTCAGTTTCGATCCTGATGTCCGACACTGTCTGTGTGGAGATTGAATTTTCTCCCTGTGACTGTATGGGTTTTTCCTGAGTGCTCTGATTTCCTCCCACATCCCAAAGTTGTTCAAATAGGTAGTCACTGTAAATTGACCCTTGTGTAGGTGAGTAGTAGAATCAGAAGAGGATTGATGACAGTATAGGGAGTAGAAAATGGGATTCATGACGGATCGTGTATATGGCCGTTTTCTGTTTAGTGTGGGCTGTTTCCCTGATGGATTGCTGGTAAGTGACAGATTAAATGGATAGGAAAGGTGTCGAGGGCTGTAGGCCAATCAGGCTAGTGGGACTAGCACAGTATGCCAACTTGGTTTGTATGAACAAGATGGGCTGAAGGGCCTGGTTAAATGCTACATAACTCTACAACTCAATTACTTTATATTGCAACCATCACTAACAAGTCAGACCAGGACTAAACTCTGACATTCAATGATTTCAAAGACAATTATTGGCCTGCCGAAAAGGAGGAGAGATAAGTTAACTTTAATTATTTTTTTTCAGTCTATTTTTAAAAATAAATATTTCTATTTCCTCTTGTGCTAATTAGCTAATTGAATTTTAGAATGTATTTTAAAAAATTTTAATTTACTTTTGTAGGTGCAATTGATTTTAAAACTCTGAGTATCAGAGACATTTATAAGCTGTTAAATTTTAATGCAGTTTTATCAGAAAGCAAAACTTCTCCACTTAGGTTTCCTCCAGGTGCTCCGGCTTCCTCCCACATCCCAAGGACGTGCGAGTTTGCAGGTCAATTGTCCTCTGTATATTTCCCCTAGTGTGTAGGGAGCGAATGGAAAAGCGGGATCAATGGTCAGTGTGGATCGGTCTTCACCTCCCCCCTCACACACAGCCTACTTGGGGTCAATAGACAATAGACAATAGGTGCAGGAGTAGGCCATTTGTCCCTTCGAGCCAGCACCGCCATTCAATGTGATCATGGCTGATCATCCCCTATCATTACCCCGTTCCTGCCTTCTCCCCATATCCCCTGACTCCGCTATTTTTAAGAGCCCTATCTAGCCCCCTCTTGAAAGCATCCAGAGAATCTGCCTCCACCGCCCTCTCAGGCAGAGAATTCCACAGACTTACCCACTCTCTGTGAGAAAATGTGTTTCCTCGTCTCCGTTCTAAATGGCTTACTCCTTATTCTTAAACTGTGGCCCCTGGTTCTGGACTCCCCCAACATCGGGACCATGTTTCCTGCCTTTAGTGTGTCCAAGCCCTTAACAATCTTGTATGTATCAATGAGATATCCTCTCATCCTTCTAAATTCCAGAGTGTACAAGTCCAGCTGCTCCATTCTCTCAGCATATGACAGTCATCACCATCCCGGGATTTAACCTTGTAAACCTACGCTGCACTCCCTCAATAGCAAGAATGTCCTTCCTCAAATTAGCGGAGTTTGATCCAGCGGAGCATCCAGAGATGCTGCCTGACTTTTGATTAGTAAGGGTGTCACGGTTTATGGGGAGAAGGCATGAGAGTGGGATTGAGAGGAAAAGATAGATCAGCCATGATTGCATAGCGGAGTAGACATGATGGGCCGAAAGGCCTAATTCTGCTCCTACAACTTAAGAACTTATGAATATGAGTTACTCCAGTATCTTTGTATGTACAGTACCTTTAGTGGGTCAGAGGGCCTGCTGCCATGATGTATCTCTACACTCTGGACTCTAAAGGGCCTGTCCCACGAGCATGCGACCTGCATGCGGCAAGTGCAACCAAACCGGAAGCGGGGGCCGCGCGGAGGTCGAGTGATCCCCGTCCAAGCCCGGTCCCACTAGCATGCATCTGCATGTGGCGAGCGCGACCAAACTGGAAGCGGGGGCCACGCGGAGGGCAAGTGACTGACGTGAAGTTCGAGCGAAGTCCACGGGAAGTTTGCGCATGACGTATGGCGTCAAGACGCTGCGTCCGGCGTCGAGACGCTGCGTATGCCCGTCGAGGCGGTGTGTACGGCGTTGAGGCGGCTGCGGGCTGGCCGCGGAATTTTTTAACACGGTCAGTTTTTCGGAGCCCCGCGCAATGTCGGGACCAGCTCCGCACAACTCCACACGGCTCCGGCGATCGAAGTGGGACTGGCCCCGCGAGGCCATATGGCTAAAGCGACCACGTTAGGTGGCGCTTGCCGCATGGAGTCGCATGCTCGTGGGACAGGCCCTTTAATGTATGTGTGGATTTCCCGGTGGAGATTGTGACTGGTCTAATGTGGTCTGACCCAGTAAGGGCATTAGGGGGACAACCCATGGTGATCTCGTCTGCTTTCTTGAAGTATGCCTTAAGTGTACCTACCCAATATTTCCTTTGACCTCTATCACAAAGAATCACCATTAAAAGCAATTCACTGTATGTTGAGTACTTTGGGATGGAAAAAAACATTTATTTTGCTGTCTTCATCAAGGCAATCCATTCCGAAGCACTTTACAATCAATGAATTACTTTTTTCAAGATTAATCACTGTTGCAATGCTGAGATTAATAAGGCATCTTGTAGCACGGGGTCTGTGGCAGAGAAAGAAGCCATTTATCTCAATGGTTTAACACAGGCATTTTTGGTTCAGAAATCTGCTTCCCACGGTAATTATCTGATGTTGGGGGGTGGGGGGGGGGGGGGGGGGGGGGGGGGTGGGGGGGGGGGGGGGGGAATTCACAGGGGTCATAGAAACATACAACAGTAAAACAGGCCTATCAGCCCAATACGTCCATGTTGACCAAGATGCCCCATCAAAGCTAGTCTAATTGGCCCACGTTTGGCCCACATGCCTCTAAGCCGTTCCTATCCATGTACTTGTCCAAATGTCTTTTCAATGCAGTTATAATACCTGCCTCTGACAGATTATTCCTTAAACCCACCACCATCTGAGTGAAAAGGTCAAAATCTTTTTCCCAGCATGGAATTGTCAAACACTAGAGGGCATAAGTTTGTGAGAGGAGGAAAGGTCAATAGACAATAGGCAATAGACAATAGACAATAGACAATAGACAATATGTGCAGGAGTAAGCCATTTGGCTGTTCGAGCCAGCACCGCCATTCACTGTGATCATGGCTGATCATCCACAAACATGTACCCCATTCCTGCCTTCTCACCATATTGCTTGACTCCGCTATCTTAAAGAGCTCTATCTAAATTTCTTTTGAAAGCATCCAGAGAATTGGCCTCCACTGCCTTCTGAGGCAGAGAATTCCACTGATTCACAACTCTCTGTGTGAAAACGTTTTTCCTCATCTCCGTTCTAAATAGCCAACCATTTATTCTTAAACTGTGGCCTCTGGTTCTGGACTCCCCCAACATTGGAAACATGTCCAATCCCTTAATAATCTTATATGTTTCTATAAGATCCCTTCTAAACTATTCTAAATTCCAGTGTATACAAGCCGAGTCGCTCCATTCTGTCAACATATGACAGTCCCGCCATCCTGGGAATTAACCTCTCTGCACTCCCTCAATAGCAAGAATATCCTTCCTCAAATTTGGAGACCAAAACTGCACACAATGTGCCAGGTGTGGTCTCACTAGGGCCCTGTACAACTACAGAAGGACCTCTTTGCTCCTATACACAACAAGCCATTAGCTTTCTTCACTTCCTGCTGTACCTGTATGCTTATTTTCAGTGACTGATGAACAAGGACACGCAGATCTCATTGTAATTCCCCTTTTCCTAACTGGACACCATTCAGATAATAATCTGTCTTCCTGTTCTTGCCACCAAAGTGGACAACCTCACATTTATCCACATTAAACTGCACCTGCCATGCATCTGCCCACTCACCCAACCGGTCCAAGTCACCCTGCGTCCTCATGGTTTGCGGTTTGTTTCGGTTTGTTTGGCTGTGTGTGTGTGGGGGGGTGGGTGTGGTGTGTTTTTTGGCTCTTCCCTCGGGGGGATGCGACTTTTCCTGCCGTATCCCCCGTCTCCGTGTCCGTCTGCGCTGAGGCCTATCGCGGAGCTGGCGGCCTCCAACTGCGACCGACCTCGAGGCTGTGGAGGCTGTGGAGCAGAGCCAGGACTTACCAACGCGAGCCTGGCCGACTTCGGGGCTGTGGTTGCGGTGCGGCACGGCTTCCGACCCGACTTTGGAGCCTCGGAGGCTCGGCCGCGGGCCAGTGGGCCAGTGGGCCAGTGGACGACATCATCGGAAGCTCGAGTTCTGTTTTCCGGAGCTCCCGCAACTACAGCTGCGTCCGCTGGACTGGAGGACGGCAGCTTCGGCAGCTTCGACCGCCCCGGGCCGCGGAGCTCGGATTCAGCCTGCGGGACTTACCTACCATCACCCGGCGGGGTCACAACATCGGAGACTTGGATTGCCTCAGCGCAGAGGGAAAGCAAGGAGGGAAGAGACAATGACTTTGGGACTTTAAACTGTGTTGAGTGTTTGTTATTTATTCTATGTTATGACTGCAGGCTAAACCATATTGTTTGTTTTGTTTTTGTTTTTGTCTTTTGTTTTTTTACCTTGTTTGGAATGTGTTTGTTTTGTGTGGGACTAAAGATGGAAATTAGCCACTGGCTACAATTTTGCATATTACATGCAAATGTTTTATCAATATGCAATGTCCCTAATAAAATCAAAATCATAAATCATGGCATCTTCCTCACAGTACTTACTGCCACCCAGCTTTGTGTCATCTGCAAATTTGCTAATGCTATTGTTAATCGCTTCATCTAAATCATGAATGTATATTGTAAATAGCTGCGGTACCGGCACCGAACTTTGCGGTACCCCACTAGTCACTGCCTGCCATTCTGAAAGAAACTCGTTAATCCCTACGCTTTGTTTCCCGTCTGTGAACCAAAATTCTATCCATGTCAGTACCCAACCCCCAATACCATGTGCTCAATTTTGCCCACTAATTTCCTATGTGGGAACTTATCAAATGCTTTCTGAAATTCCTGGTACATTACATCCACTGGTTCTCCCTAATCCAATTTCCTACTTACATCCTCAAAAAATTCCAGAAGATTAGTCAAGTATGATTTCACCTTCATAAATCCATGCTGACTCAGACCGATCCTGTTACTGCTATCCAAATGTGCCGCTATTTATCTTTTATAATTGACTCCAGCATCTTCCCCACCACGGATGTCAGGCTAACTGGTCTAAAATTCCCTGTTTTCTCTCTCCCTCCTTTCTTAAAAAGTGGGATAATATTAGCTACCCTCCAATCCACAGGAACTGATCCTGAATCTATGGAACATTGGAAAATGATCACCAACGTGTCCATGATTTCTAGAGCCACTTCCTTAAATACCCTGAGATGCAGACCATCAGGCCCTGGAGATTTATCACCCTTCAGTCCCATCAGTCTACCCAACACCATTTCCTGCCTAATGTGAATTTCCTTCAGTTCCTCCCTCACCCTAGGTCTGCTGACCACTCGTACATCTGGGAGATTGTTTTTGTGTCTTCCTTAGTGAAGACAGATCCAAAGTACCCATTCAACTCGTCTGCCATTTCTTTGTTCCCCATTATAAATTCACCTGTTTCAGTGTTCAAGGGACCCCCATTTGTCTTAACTAATTTTTTCCTCTTCACGTACCTAAAGAAGCTTTTACTATCCTCCTTTATATTCTTGGCTAGTTTACCTTCGTACCTCATCTTTTCTCCCCGTATTGCCTTTTTAGTTATCTTCTGTTGCTCTTTAAATGTTTTCCAATCCTCTGGCTTCCTGCTCATCTTTGCTATGTTATACTACTTCTCTTTTCTTTTTATACTGTCCTTGACTTCCCTTGTCAGCCAAAGTTGCCTCTTACTCCCCTTAGAATCTTTCTTCCTCTTTGAAATGAACTGATCCTGCACCTTCTGTGTTATTCCCAGAAATACCTGCCATTGTTGTTCCACTGTCATCCCTGCTAAGGTCTCTTTGCAGTAAACTTTGGCCAGCTCCCTCATGGCTCCATAGTCCCCTTTGCTCAACTGTAATACTGACACTTCCGATTTTCCCTTCTCCCTCTCAAATTGTAGATTAAAACATCATATTATGGTCACTCCCTCCTTTACCTCAAATTCCCTTATCAAATCTGGTTCATTACCCAACACTAAATTCAGAATTGCCTTCTCCCTGTTAGGCTCCAGCATAAGCTGCTCAAATAATCCATCGCAGAGGCACTCTACAAACTCCCTTTCTTGGGGTCCAGTACCAACCTGATTTTCTCAGTCTACCTGCATGTTGAAATCTCACATAACCACCGTAGCATTACCTTTGCAACATGCCAATTTTACTTCGGAGTCACGTGAGTGACTACGTGAAGAACCCGCTCAGTGCGCAGGCGCGGCATTACGCCAGCAGTGCAACAGCGGCTTGCAACGGGAGGTAGGCTGTCCCGTTACAGGATGAACCGGACCGTCAGGTGAGTACCCTGAGGTCGGGTTTTCTTTTACAGGTGAGCCTTTTTCTGCTTGTGTTTTTACAGGCAGAGTAAAAGGCTCTGGAACAAAACTGTCCCCCGTTTTCCCGTTGGGGAGGGGGGCAGCAACAGGCGGTAGGAGCGACCCGGTGTTCCGTAATTCCCAGACACCGTGCCGAGGCCAGACCGCTAGTACCTGAAGCAGCGGGCTGGACGCATAGCCACTCGAGAGGCATCCGGCAGGTGTTCCCGATGTCGGACGGGACGTCTCTCCACCCGCACGGGGGGAGAGAGAGCCGCCTAATCCGCTGGAGCGGCTCACGGAGCAAGTGCCTGCGAGACACGCTGCTTGAGGGGCGCTCTCACTACTACAAGGCACAAAAGCTCCAGAAGAACCTGTCCCCCGCTCGACTCCAGCGGAGGAGCGTTCCATTGCAGGGGGGGCAGCAACAGGCGGTAGGAACAATTACCGGTCGCCCCGCTATCCCCATCACCGCGCCGAGCCCAGTCCCGCTAGTGCCTGAACTGCGGGCTGGATGTCTAGCCATCCGAACAGGCATCCGGCCGGTGGCGTCCGATTCGTCGGACGGGGACATGTCTCCACCTAAATGGAGGAGAGACAGCCGCCTGAGCTGCATCCAACAGCAATTGGAGCAGCTCCAGCGAGATGCGCAGAAAGAGCGCTCTCGCGGAGGGAGGTCAGGCACCCCCTCCACAGTGCCTCCTGCACTGCCCTTTGCTCCCTCATTACTGGAGGCTAGCATTGGTGACCAGGGCTGGGCTGGTCTGGAACAGGGGCAGGCGGACGAATTTGGGAGTATGCCAGGGGTGCAGGAACATGAAGAGCTGTTGGGTGTGATGGACCGCTTGTAGCAACCCCACTGGGCTGGAGCACCGCTGGAACCAAGAATGGCGGCCAGCATCAACCATTACTGGAAAAGGTGCTCGCTGAGGTGCTGAAACAACACAGCACCAGAAAACGGTGAGGCCCTCAAAGTAAAAAGTGTCAACAGCCAAATCTGGGGGCATGTGGGTCACACATCCAGACCCAAGAACTCAAGCTACAGCGGATCCTAAGGCTCCTGACGTCAGCCATCACAGCCTTTGCTCGTTCCGTGGAGACCACGGAGATGGATACCTGCCAGCAGGATGTGCTGGCATTAATGTGTACCACACAATTTGAGATCAACAATCTCCGGAGGGAAACATAAGACCTGCCCTCAATCCCAAATTTGCTGGCTTGTGTAAAGCCCCAGCTGCGGAGACGGACGCGCTGCCATTTGGGAAAGATTTCAATAAAAACTGAAGGAGATGCAGGAAGCATCAAAAACCTTCGGCCTAATGAGGGCAGGCCCCGGGACGAGCAAACCAAGACCTCCGATACCCAAGTGGCAGCACCCCACGGCATCCACCAGTCGACGTCCGCAATATGGGACTGGTGAACGCTTGGGGTCCGCACATTATCCCCAAAGATCTTTCAGATCAGGGCCCGCAGCGGACCCTCTGGAAAATGCGCCTCCCCCCAACATCGCCAGCACGTCAGAACAAAATCTTCAGGAAAATGAAGAAACAGAATCGCCAATAACCATGGAGGTAGGCGGGTCTGGTCCCTACCAGCATATAGAGAATAAGGGTGCTTTATTAACAGGGGGGAGATTACACTTGTTTAAAGAAGCATGGGGTATGGTCACGAGTGACAAGTATATACTCAACAACATTACAGGATATAAAATACAATTCATGTCAGAAAAAACGCCGCCAGTTCAACAATGGCCCCAAAGGGTATTTCTCCCTCCATCAAAGAGAAACGTGAGGGACAAGCTGAACTGGTGAGACTTATCACAAAGGGGGTCATCGAAAAGACCAAACATGAACCTTTGGAAATTGTATCGAATATATTCACTAAAACCAAAAAAGATGGTGTCTGTCGCATCATCATTGACTTAACATCACTAAACAAATTTGTTAAGTATATACATTTCAAAATGGAGACATATGTTACTGCCAAACAACTGAATTCCAAAGGACACTTCATGGCAAGCATTTATCTTAAAGATGCTTACTATCTAGTACCCATATACAAGGATCATCGCAGATACCTAAAATTTATCTGGATGGTACAAAGCATTGCCCTATGGGCGAACTTCAGCCCAAGATTATTCACCAAAATATTGAACCCAGCCATGGCAATACTAAGAAAACATATTGTCATGGCATATCTGGAGGATATTCTCATAGTAGGGAAAACGATGGAATTGGCTGTGGCAGCAGTATCAGCTACAAAACAGCTCCTCGAAACTCAGGGGTTCGTCCTACATCCAGATAAATCTAAGTTGAAGCCATCCACTATCATGGACTACCTGGGCTTCACAATTAACTCAGTCCATATGACTGTTACCTTGCCAAAGGCAAAAATGGTTGAATTAGCACAATCATGCAACAAATTAATGGTCAACGAGCGACCAACTATTCGACAAGTAGCAAGAGTAATTGGGGAAATGGTAGCAGCATTTCCGGCTACACAATTCGGACCTTTGCACTATCAAAATTTTTTACAGAGAGCAAAGGTACGGGCAATAAAACGACATACAGGTCACTATGATCGTGTCATGAACTTACCCACTGAAGCAATATCAGAGCTACAGTGGTGGGCAGAAAACGTTTGGCATAGTTTCAGCCCGATCTTTATCACTAACCCTACTTTAGTTATTCAAACAGATGCCAGTGCTCAAGGCTGGGGAGCGACTAACTCCATATCCAGCACAAATGGTAGATGGACTAAACTAGAGTCATCATTACTACTTACACTGGGCATTAACTATCTAGAGATGTTGGGCGCCTTTTATGGTTTAAAAGCATATGTATCTAATATGCAGCACTTGCATGTTCGGTTACAAATTGATAAATACTACGGTGATGGCTTATATTAATCATATGGGTGGCATAAAATCACTATCATGCGACAAATTGGTCAACATGATTTGGCAATAGTATGTCGAAAGACATATTTGGCTATCAGCTACTTACCTACCAGGTAAGCTAAACACCCATGCCATGAGAAAATTAAACGCCAGGGTTGCAAGTTTGAACAGACCTTACCTGGAACTGGGATTGTCCAAACAAACCATCACCACCATGTCGGCATCCCTTCGAACATCCACCAAGAGGCAGTACTTAACCAGCATCAAAAAAGGGAGAAGTACTGCCAGGAAACATGGACAACATACGCAACAGCTACAGCCACCAACATACTGGAGTTCCTGGCCATCTACACCACGATGTAGGGATCAGTTACAGTGCCATCAACACAGCGCAGAGTGCTCTTTCTGCTTATCTCAAACCAGCGGCAGGACAACAGGCGATGGGATCCCATCCACTGGTGGTAAAACTGATGAAGGGCATTTACAATATCAAGCCCTAAGCCCAGGTATACTCAAATTTGGGATATCAGTGTGGTCCTGACATATCTCAGGGAATGGCCACCAGCCAGATCCCCCGGCCTCGAGCAAGCTACACTAAAGACGCTTAGGTTGATGGCACTTGTATCCGCTCAGAGGGTCCAGTCACTACACCTATTGCGACTGGACAACATGATCACAGCTCCAGACCAGATCTGTCGTTATCCAGCGACTGGTCAAACAGAGCAGACCAGGAACACCTAATCCAGTCGTGGCTTACCCACCAGAACCTCGGTTATGTGCCATGACCTACCTACTATCCTACATAGACACAACCAGAATATTCGAGGGAGATGAAAAGCCTTGTGGGTCAGTCACAAAAACCTTATGGTGGGGTACGAGCCAAACCATTGCGAGATGGCTCAAGCAGGTGCTAGAAATTGCTGGGATAAACACTAACATGTACAAATTTTATTCCACCAGGGCAGCATCCATGTCGACGGCTAAAGAATGGACATGCCTATACACCACATCCTGGCTACAGCAGGATGGTGGGAAGGGAAAAGACCGTTCAGAAATTTTATAATAAGCCGTTGGCAAAACCTGGTTTATTTGCAGTAAAGATTTACGAACTGCAAATATTTAATTTAAGCCCAGGGGAGCAACTTAATTCTTTGTTGTTATTGTTTAAAAAATACCATTGTGTTTTTTCTACAAATAGACTCATTGGTTCATTACGATAACACTTCCTCCCTCAAGAACTTCGGCAGTGAGTGAAATGAAACTGTTACACGGTTTGAAATCACAGAGCTTTGAAATCTTCACGTAGTCACTCACGTGACTCCGAAGTAAAATAGTAAGATTAAACGAGAACTTACCAGTTTGAAGTTTGATGTGTATTTTATGAGGAGTTACGATGAGGGATTACGTGCCCTCCGCTCCCACCCTCATTATATGGATCAAACTAATAAATTGATGTCTCCTTATCTTTACTATGTTTACTTCAAAATAACTGTGTCTATCTGTGATTCCACACCGCTGCTTGGAAGTATGCCGCGCCTGCGCACTGAGCGGGTTCTTCACGTAATCCCTCATCGTAACTCCTCATAAAATACAGATCAAACTTCAAACTGGTAAGTTCTCGTTTAATCTTACAATTTTACTTCGGAGTCACGTTAGTGACTACGTGAAGAACCCGCTCACTGCGCATGCGCGGCATTACGCCAGCAGTGCAACAGCGGCAGCAGCGGGATTTAGGCGCTCCCGCTACAGGATGAAACGGACCGTCAGGTGAGTACCCTGAGGTCGGGTTTCTATTACAGGGGAGCCTTTTCTGCTTGTGTTTTACAGGCAGAGAAAAAGGCTCTGGAACAAAACTGTCCCCCGTTCGAGGAGGAACGTTTTTCCGTCGGGGAGGGGGGCAGCAACAGGCGGTAGGAGCGTTTACCCGGTGTTCTGCAATTCCCCGACACCGTGCCAAGCCCAGCCCGCTAGTACCTGAGCAGCGGACTGGATGCATAGCCACCCGAAGAGGCATCCGGCAGGTGTTCTCGATTTGGGACGGGACGTCTCTCCACCCGCACGGAGGGAGAGAGAGCCGCCTGAGCCGCTGGAGCGGCTCTTGGAGCAGGTGCCTGCGAGACGCGCTGCTTGAGGGGCGCTCTCGCTTTTACAAGGCACAAAAGCTCTAGAAGAAGGCGGTAGGAACAATTACCGGGTGCTCCGCTATCCCCATCACCGCGCCGAGCCCAGTCCCGCTAGTGCCTGAACTGCAGGCTGGATGTCTAGCCATCCGAACAGGCATCTGGCCGGTGGCGTCGGATTCGTCGGACGGGGACATGTCTCCACCTAAATGGAGGAGAGACAGCCGCCTGAGCTGCATCCAACAGCTATTGGAGCAGCTCCAGCGAGATGCGCAGAAAGAGCGCTCTCGCGGAGGGAGGTCAGGCACCCCCTCCACAGTGTTCTGTACACTGCCCTCTGCTCCCTCATTACTGGAGGCTAGCATTGGTAACCAGGGCTGGGCTGGTCTGCAACATGGGTTGGCGGACGAGATCGGGAGTATGCAAGGGGTGCAGGAGCAGGAAGAGCTGCTGGGTGTGGTGGACCGCTATGTAGCAACCCCACGTGATGGAAGACCGCTGGAACCGAAATTAGCGGCCAGCATTAATCAGCTTTCAAATAAGCCCTTGCAGGAGAAGGTGCTCTCTGAGGCGATAGATCTCTACAAAACACCAGAGAAATGTGAGGCCCTCAGAGTGCTGACTGTAATCAGCCAAATCTGGGGGCACATGGGGGCACACATGCGCAACTATGAAGTTAAGCTACAGCGGATCCTAAGGCTCCTGACGTCAGCCATCACAGCCTTTGCTCGTTCTGTGGAAGACACGGAGATGGATACCTGCCAGCAGGATGTACTGGCATTAATGTGCAACACGCAGTACGAAATTAACAACTTCCGGCGGGAAATCATAAGACCTCCCTCAATCCCAAATTTGCTGGGTTGTGTAAAACCCCAGCCGCAGAGATGGACGCTCTGTTATTCGGGACGGACCTCAACAAAACGTTGAGGGACATGGAAGAGGCATCAAAAACTTTCAACCTCATGAGGGCAGGCCCCGGGACGAGCAAACCAAGACTTACAATACCCAAGCGGCAGCACCCCACGGCATCCACCAGTCGACGTCCTCAATATGGGACTGGTGAAAGCTCAAGGACCGCATTTTATCCTCAAAGATCTTTTTAGATCAGGGCCCAGAGCGGACCCCATGGAAAATGCGCCAACCCCCAACATCGCCAACACGTCAGACAAGCAAAATCTTCAGGAACACAAGGAAACAGAAGAAACGACAATAACCCTGGAGGTAGGTGGGTCTGGTTCCTGCCAGCATATAGAGAGTAAGGGTGCTTTACTAACAGGGGGGTGATTACACTTGTTCAAAACAGCATGGGATAATGTCACGAGTGACAAGTATATACTCAACAGCATTAGTGGATATAAAATACAATTCATGTCAGAAAAATCGCAGTCAGTTCAACATTGGCCCCAAAGGGTATTTCTCCCTCCGTCAAAGAGAAACGTGAGGGACAAGCTGAACTGGTGAGACTTATCACAAAGGGGGTCATCGAAAAGACCAAACATGAACTTTTGGAATTTGTATCGAATATATTCACTAAAACCAAAAAAGATGGCGGTTGTCGCATCATCATTGACTTAACATCACTAAACAAATTTGTTAAGTATATACATTTCAAAATGGAGACATTTGTTACTGCCAAACAACTGACTTCCAAAGGACACTTCATGGCAAGCATTGATCTTAAAGATGCTTACTATCTAGTACCCATATACAAGGATCATCGCAGATACCTAAAATTTATCTGGATGGTACAAAGCATTGCCCTATTGGCTAACTTCAGCCCCAAGATTATTCACCAAAATATTGAACCCAGCCATGGCAATACTAAGAAAACAAAAACATATTGTCATGGCATATCTGGATGATATTCTGATAGTAGGGAAAACGATGGAATTGGCTGTGGCAGCAGTATCAGCTACAAAACAGCTCCTCGAAACTCTGGGGTTCGTCCTACATCCAGATAAATCTAAGTTGAAGCCATCCACTATCATGGACTACCTGGGCTTCACAATTAACTCAGTCCATATGACTGTTACCTTGCCAAAGGCAAAAATGGTTGAATTAGCACAATCATGCAACAATTAATGGTCAACGAGCGACCAACTATTCGACAAGTAGCAAGAGTAATTGGGGAAATGGTAGCAGCATTTCCGGCTACACAATTCGGACCTTTGCACTATCAAAAATTTACAGAGAGCAAAGGTACAGGCAATAAAACGACATACAGGTCACTATGATCATGTCATGAAATTACCCACTGAAGCAATATCAGAGCTACAGTGGTGGGCAGAAAACGTTTGGCATAGTTTCAGCCCTATCTTCATCACTAACCCTACTTTAGTTATTCAAACAGATGCCAGTGCTCAAGGCTGGGGAGCGACTAACTCCATATCCAGCACAGGTGGTCGATGGACTAACCTAGAGTCATCATTACTACTTACACTGGGCATTAACTATCTAGAGATGTTGGGCTATCTAGAGATGTTATGGTTTAAAAGCATATGTATCTAATATGCAGCACTTGCATGTTCGGTTACAAATTGATAAATACTACGGTGATGGCTTATATTAACCATATGGGTGGCATAAAATCATTATCATGCGACAAATTGGTCAACATGATTTGGCAATGGTGTGTCGAACGACATATTTGGCTATCAGCTACTTACCTACCAGGTAAGCTAAACACCCATGCCATGAGAAAATTAAACGCCTGGGTTGCAAGTTTGAACAGACCTTACCTGGAACTGGGATTGTCCAAACAAACCATCACCACCATGTCGGCATCCCTTCGAACATCCACCAAGAGGCAGTACTTAACCAGCATCAAAAAAGGGAGAAGTACTGCCAGGAAACAGGGACAACATACGCAACAGCCACAGCCACCAACATACTGGAGTTCCTGGCCTATCTACACCACGATGTAGGGATCAGCTACAGTGCCATCAACACAGCGCAGGAGTGCTCTTTCTGCTTATCTCAAACCAGCGCCAGGACAACAGGCGATGGGATCCCATCCACTGGTGGTAAAACTGATGAAGGGCATTTACAATATCAAGCCCTAAGCCCAGGTATACTCATATTTGGGATATCAGTGTGGTCCTGACATATCTCAGGGAATGGCCACCAGCCAGATCCCTCGGCCTCGAGCAAGCTACACTAAAGACGCTCATGTTGATGGCACTTGTATCCGCTCAGAGGGTCCAGTCACTACACCTATTGCGACTGGACAACATGATCACAGCTCCAGACCAGATCTGTCGTTACCCAGCGACTGATCAAACAGAGCAGACCAGGAACACCTAATCCAGTCGTGGAATTCCGGGTTTACCCACCAGAACCACGGTTATGTGCCATGACCCACCTACTATCCTACATAGACACAACCAAAATATTCGAGGGAGATGAAAAGCCTTGTGGGTCAGTCATAAAAACCTTATGGTCGGGTGATGAGCCAAACCATTGCGAGATGGCTCAAGCAGGTGCTAGAAACTGCTGGGATAAACACTAACATGTACAAATTTTATTCCACCAGGGCAGCATCCATGTCGAAGGATAAAGAATGGACATGCCTATAGACCACATCCTGGCTACAGCAGGATGGTGGGGGGGAAAAGGCCGTTCAGAAATTTTATAATAAGCCGTTGGCAAAACCTGGTTTATTTGCAGTAAAGATTTACGAACTGCAAATATTTAATTTAAGCACAGGGGAGCAATTTAATTCTTTGTTGTTATTGTTTAAAAAATACCATTGTGTTTTTCTACAAATAGACTCATTGGTTGATTACGATAACACTTCCTCACTCAAGAACTTCGGCAGTGAGTGAAATGAAACTGTTACACGGTTTGAAATCACAGAGCTTTGAAGTCTTCACGTAGTCACTCACGTGACTCCGAAGTAAAATAGTAAGATTAAACGAGAACTTACCAGTTTGAAGTGTGATCTGTATTTTATGAGGAGTTACGATGAGGGATTACGTGCCCTCCGCTCCCACCCTCATTATATGGATCAAACTAATAAATTGATGTCTCCTTATCTTTACTATGTTTACTTCAAATAACTGTGTCTATCTGTGATTCCACACCGCTGCTTGGAAGTATGCCGCGCCTGCGCACTGAGCGGGTTCTTCACGTAATCCCTCATCGTAACTCCTCATAAAATACAGATCAAACTTCAAACTGGTAAGTTCTCGTTTAATCTTACTATTTTAACTTGTTTCAACTTGCACCCTATATCCAGACTACTGTTTGAGGGCCTGTAGATAACTCCCATTATGGTCTTTTTACCCTTACAATTCCTCAGTTCTATCCATCCTGACTCTACATCTCCAGATTCTATGTTACCCCTCGCAAGGGACTGAATTTCATTCCTTACCATCAGAGCGACCTCGCCTCCTCTGCGCACCTGTCTGACTTTTCGATAGGACGTATACCCCTGAATATTCAGTTCGCAGCCCTGGCCCTCTTGCAGCCACGCTTCTGCATTTCCCACAACATCATACTTGCCAAATTTCTAACTGAGGTTCAGACAAGGTCTTCAGACAAGATTCTTCTTCAGTCTGAAGAAGTGTCCCAACCTGAAATGCCACCTGTCCATTCCCTCCACAGATGCTGCCTGACCCACTGAGTTCCTGCAGCAGTTTGTGTTTTGCTCAAGATTCCAACATCTCTTGTGTCTCCAATCACAGTTGCCATGCTGCTATATCAACCATATTCACCACTCTCAATCTCATGCATCAGCATTCAAATGTGACTGTACGATGATCAATCTGAAGAAGTGTCCCAACCTGAAATCTCACCTATCAATGTTCTCCAGAATGTTTATTTTAGTTTAGTTTAGAGACATAGTACGGAAACAGGCCCAACGGCCCACCAAGTCCATGCCCACCACTGATCCCCATACACTAATACTATCCTACACACACTAGGGATAATTTACAATTTTACTAAGCCAATTAATCTAGAAACCTGAATGTCTTTGGAGTGTGGGAGGAAACCGAAGCTCCAAGAGAAAATCCACGCAAGTCATGGCGAGTACGTACAAACTTCATACAGGCAGCAACCGTAGTCAGGATTGATCCTGGGTCTCTGACAGTGTCTGGCAGCAGCTCTACTGCTGCACCACCATGTCATCCATGTTGTCTGACCTGTTGAGTTACTCCAGCGGTTTGTGTCTTTTTTTACTGTACTTCAACCTAGCTGTGTGCATCTTTCTCTAGAACTGTCTGTTCCACACACACACACACACACACACTCCTGATTTCATGAGCAACATGAATAAGATATCACTTCAAGCAACACAATCAACAACAACCTCCCAGTCTCTCATTTGTCTGCATCCACTTAGTTAAGAAGATTCAAAACTGAGGCATGATCATTGACCTGAAACATGTTCTCTGTGGAATCTGACTTGAAATAATACTTCTTGACATTCTTGTTTCTGTACCACTCTTTGAGCAAGGTCTGGTTGTACTAAATTTGGTCTCGATCTTAGGCTTCTGTGCATGAAAATGATCTGCTGCAGTTTACCCAGTTGCATTATGTGGAGTGCTTCTATAAATCAACAGGAAGTTTGCCAAATGATGTTTCATGCTCACAGGCGAGAATCCTTGGAGTACTTGCAGCTTTAAGGCATCTTTGATTATTCTGATAGAATGTTCAGCTACACCGTTGGATATGAGTTGATAAAGTGTGTTCAATAATACTTTTATTTTACGCACAAAATCCTCAAACAGCCTCGAGCAAAAACAGTGGTCCACTGTCAGAAACCATTTTCTCCTCTGGACAATGACACAAAAACTGTTCCTAGCTCATCTAGTATAGCTTAGTTTTGTGAGAAACAGAACCTTCGGCACACCAAGTCTGTAGCGATCAGTGATCACCCTGTACACTAGCACTATCCTGCACACTAGGGACAAGTAACAATCTTTTTTATCTAAGCTACCGGTAATTAACCTCCAAACCTGTACGTCTTTGGAGTGTGGGAGGAAACTGGAGCACCCGGAAAAATCCCACGCAGTCACAGGGAGAACGTGCAAACTCTGTACAGACAGCACCCATAGTCAGAATCAAACCCAGGTCTCTGGCGCTGTAAGGCAACGACTCTACCTCTGTGCCACTGTGCCACACTAGTGTATATTCTAATTTATCTAGTGTATCCTCTGTGATAGGGAATTTGCCAGATGTAGGACTGTTCTAACCTGAACAGTTAATGAGGATTTAACAATTATTAATAAAGAAAACACAAGGTGCTGGAGTATCTCAGCAGGTCAAGCAGCATCTCCGGTAGACATGGCCAGATGACATTTTGGATCGGGACCTTTCTTCAAACTGCTTGTAATGGGGAGAGTATACTGGAAAAGAGGTGGGCATGACCCGAAATGTCACCTATCCATGTTTTCCAGAGATGTTGCCTGCTGAGTTACTCCAGCGCTTTGTGTCTTTTTTTATAAACTAGCATCTGCAATTTCTTGTGGCTACAGATCATCATTATTTTTGTTTACTTAAATATCTTCAAGCACTTGTTGAATAGGTTTTTTGGACAACGTCTATACTTACAACAAAACATAAAGTGGTGGAGGAACTCAATGGGTCAGGCAGCATCTCTGGAGAACACGGATAGGTGACGTTTTGGGTCGGTGCCCATCTTCAGACTGATTGTAGTGTGGGGAGAAAGCTGGATAAGAGAGGTGTGCTGAGACTAAGCCAAGCAAGTGTAAGGTGGATACAGGTGAGGAGGCGGGTTGATTGTATCTATCTATCACTTGTCATGCCATTTCCTGATTGATGTTCGGCAGGAACATTGAGCCAAAGAACCTATTTCTGTGCTGTATAACTAAGAATACCAGAATGGTGCAGAAAAATAAGTTTGAAATATGGTGTTGAATGAAACTGAAAATCCATATATGAAAAATTAGTCTGCTTTGCAAAAGCCCATGACCTATCTGAACCATACTCAGCAGGTCAAGCAGCATCAGTTGAGAGGGCAGCAGTTTATATTTTAAGTCCAAAACCTTCAATAGACCCAAGATCTCAGTCCCAAAACATTTGCTCTGCTTCCCTGTCCTTAGATGCATTCAGACCTGCTGAGTTTTTTCAGAATTTTATGACTACTTAATTTAATTAAATTTTGTATCATAAAGGTAATTGAAATTTTGCAGATGGCTTGACATTGAAATGATTGAAAGATACAGTCCACAGAGTCCACGCCAAACATCGATCACCCAATCAGGCTAGCTCTATGTTATCCCAGTTTCTCACCAACTCCCTGCGCACCAGGGGCAATTTACACTGCCAATTAACATACACACCCGCAGGTCTTTGGGATGTGTGTGGAAATCGGAGCACCCGGAGGAAACCCATGTGGCCACAGGGAGAACGAGCAAACTCTACACAAATAGTATCTAAGATCAGGATGAAACCTGGTTCACTGGTGCTGTGTTGCAGGAGCTCTACCAGTTGTACCAATGTGTTGCTTCTTGGTGGGACTCCAACTTGTGTTTCTGGATTGTTAGCCCAGTAAAGTCGACTGCCAACTTCCACTTTAGACGTGCACAAATTGGTTGCTGAAGAAGGGTCTCAACCAGAAATGTCACCTATCCACGTTCGCCAGAGATACTGCCTGACCTGTAAAGTTACTCAAGCACGTGTGTCTTTTTTTGGTTGCTATGTTTCCTATGTTAGTGCAGTGATCATGTTTCAAAAGTACATTATTGACAGTGGAGCACTCGAGATTTAAAAGCCAGGGATCGACTGTGACTTGTGCTGCAAAAATGCAGAGAATTGTGGACTCAGCCCAGTCCATCAGACAAATTAACCTTTCTTCCATTGGCTCCATCTACACTTCATGCTGCCTTGGGAAGGCCACACGCATAATCAAGGACCAGTCCCACCCCGGTCATTCTCTTTTCTCCCATCTCCCATCAGGCAAGAGTTACAGAAGTTTGAAAATGCATACCTCCAGATTCAGGGACAGTTTCTTCCCTTTATCAGGCAACTGAACCATCCTATCACCAACTAGAGAGTGGTCCTAACCTCCCACCGACCTCATTGAAGACCTTTGAACTATCTGTAATTGGACTTTACTGGATTTTATCTTGCACTAAACTTTATACCCTCTATCCTGCATCTGTACACAGTGGACGGCTTGATTGAAATCATGTACTGTCTTTCCGCTGTCTGGATAACTTGCAATAAAGAGATTGTCACTGTCCCTTGGTACACGTGACACTAATAAACTAAACCAAAATAAACTAAACTAACTAGAATCAAAAGTCTTTGCATTACTGTAAAGTTTGAGAAATGGTCTAACAAAGATCTCCCAAAAGGCACAGAAGAAGCAGACATTAGCTTGGTACATAACTTGGATCCTGATTGCAGTACTCGGCACAGCTACAAAACTGACAAGCCTCAAGCAACTGAGAAGAGTGGAATTATTCCTCTGGAGACCCTGATAACTGTGGCAAGCATAATTTGTTACTTTGATTAACTCCTTCATAAAGAGACACTGATAAATACCTACTGAGGAATGCAATTTAAAAAAGAAAGGGAGTGATTTGCATTTACATCTGGCGAAATAGAACAGGAAGGTTATGATCAATTCATACAGAATCTTTATTAGACCACGTTTGGAGAGCTGCTTGCAATTTTTGGCTCTATTCTACAGGAGAATAGCGAGGCACCTGTGAATATGCAAAATAAGGATTTGGGTAGATATTTGCAGATTTAGATTGAGCTGATGAGATGGGAGAAAAAGGAGATCTGATAGAGGACATTAGAATTCTGAACAAATTTAGTAGGCTAAATGTGGAGAAATTGTTTTACTTGTGAATTTGCTTAGGGCGGCACAGAGGCGCAGCGGTAGAGTTGCTGCCTCACAGTGCCAGAGAGCCGGCTTCGATCCTGACCTGAAGGTGCTGACTGTACGAAGTTTGTATGTTTTCCCTGTGACTGCAGAATTTTTGCACAGTTCTTGTTTGGTATGTATTTTAAATTCTGAATAAAGTTTATTTTGATTAAAGTTATTTCATCAAAATAAACTAGGTAGAACTTTAAATTTGTTTGAAGTTCTACCTATGACTGTGTGGGCTTTCTCTTGGTGCTCCGGTTTCTTCCCACATTCCAACAACATGTGGGTTTGTAGTTTAATTTGCTTCTGTAGGTTGTCCCTAGTGTGTAAGATAGAACTAGAGAACAGCTGATTGCTGGTTGGCGTGGACTCGGTGAGCAGAAGGGCCTGTTTTAATGCTGTATCTCTAAGCTAAACTCAACTAAACTAAACTAAACTAAACTAAACTAAACTGAATTAAATTTAACTTAACTAAACAAAAGTAAACTAACCAGCTGGGGAAGGGGTGGTTTGGAAGCCGTAATGAAGAATACAGAATTATGGCAATCATACGATGAAAGCAGCAATAAGGGTAAGCCAGATTGTCTTGCAAAATGCCTCATCGGCAGAGCTCACCAACAAGCACCAAGACCTGGCTTGGCTATTGGCAAGAGGGGCCATCCCAGTTAGATCCTGTCTGTACCATGAGAATCTTAGCTAATGCATGCTGCCCTTGGGATAAGTCATTTATTGTGTTCAATTTTGGTTACCCTGTTAAGATGTTGTTAAACTGGAATGGGTGCAGGGAGGATTTACGAGATTTCTGCCACTACTCGAGGGCCTGAGCCAAAGGGAGAGGTTGAGCAGGCTACGGCTCTATTTACTTGGAGCGTAGGAGGATGAGGGGTGATCTTATTGTAAAAGAAGTTAAAGATAATGAGTTAAATTGATAGGGTAAATGCACAGTCGTTGATGCCGAGTATGAGAATCAAGAACCAGAGGACATAAGCTTAAGATGAGAGGAGAAAGATTTAATAGGAACCTGAGGAGCAACAAAGGGTGGTAGGTATATGGAATAAGTTGCCAGAGGAGGTAGTCGAGGCAGGTACGAGAAGTTTAAAAAAACATTTGGATGGGTCCATGGATAGGATAGGTTTAGAGGGATATGAGCCAAATGCAGGCAGGTGGACTAGTGTCGATGGGACATGTTGGTCGGCATGGGCAAGTTGGTCCGAAGGAGCCTGTTTACACACTATATCACTCTGTGGCTGCCATGGAGAGGAGATGGTTGCCCATCTCTTCACAGAGTGTGGGTTTGCAAAGATGGTTTGGAGAATGGTCCAATGGTCCTTGGCACGGTTCCTCCCAAACAGCTCAGAATCAGAGATATCACCCCAGGGAGTCACATCAGTGGCAAGGGTGCTGACACTATTGAATACATAGAGAATGGATGAAAAGTTTTTTTTCACAGTCATTTTTTAAAATATGAAATATTGGAGTGGCTGCCAATCCAGGTAAGCCTCGGGTTGCTGCAGGGCCTCCTCAGTTGCTCTCAACCGGCTTGGCTCACAAACTGACATCCCTCTCCTTGCCTGACCACCCATGTGTCCCAGGGGTGGCCCCTGCCGCTAACCTTGAAAACGCTGGAGGCAATACCCCAGTCCCTCTGCTTCTGGGCTACTCCTCGCCAGCAGCTCCCTCCTCCTCGACTCTCCGGTCTTTGGGGCCGAGCTCAGCGTCTTCCGAGCTTCCCCCATGCACGCCACTGGGTCATTCTTCCTTTGTGGTATCGAGCCAGGCCTGCCATGGCTCGTGGCTGCGGGGGGCTAGTTGGCTTCCCCCCACAGGTCGTGGCCTGCTGGGTCTTCCTACGTCTGGCCACTGGGTCTCCTGGTCTGGTTCCAGCTCCGCGGCACATACCGGGACACTTCTGCTACCCTGCAGCGCATCCCGAGAGCCTCCAACTAAAGACCTCAAGTACCATTTAAAAAAAACGTATAAACATACTTGTTGCAATATGGAAACGCTCAACAGGTCAGGAAGCATCCATGGAGAGAGGAATCATCTCTATGTAAGTGCCAGCACGGGCACAATTTTGACCTACAAATTAAAGGGTAGAATACAGCCCACATACAGAAAATGGGTCAATTCTACCCAACTAAGTCAACATTGAAGAATAAAACAATCTATCTAGATAACTCTCAAATTAGCCATGTTTGATAAAACCTTAAACAATTACCACTGTAGCCTACATTAAGGACAGAAAAGGTGTATGAGGAGTGTTGAACTCAACAAAACTCAACAGAATTGAGCAGCACAGTGGCGCAGCAGTAGACTTGCTGCCTTACAGCGCCAGATATCCGGGTACGAACCTGACTATGGGCGCTTGTCTGTAAGGAGTTTGCACGTTCTGCCTGTGACCGTGTGGGTTTCCACAGGAAGCTCCGGTTTCCTCCCACATTCCAAAGACGTACAGGTTTGTAGGTTAATTAGTGTTGGTAAAAATGGAAAATTATCCCTTGTGTGTAGGATAGTGTTAGTGTATGGGGTGATCGCTGGTCAGCGCGGACCCGGTGGGCTAAATTGCCTGTTTCCACGCTGTATCTCTAAAGTCTAAAGTAAAGTTTAAAGAATTCACATTTTTCAAAACAGTATAAAACATTCTCATTAAAAAAATATGTCTGTTCTAGTAGTCAGCATATGGGTTTTCTCCAGGAACTCCAATTTCCTTCCACACTCCAAAGACAGCTTTATAGGCTGATTGGGTTCGTAAAATTGTAAATTGGCCCTAGTGTTTGTCGGAACTACTATCTACCTCTTTGATAATTTCAGACTATCCTTGATCGGACTTTGCTGGCTTTACCTTACATTAAACCAGTTATCATATATCTATACACTGTAAATGGATCGATTATAATCATGTATTGTCTTTCTGCTAACTGGTTAACACGCAACAAAAGCTTTTCACTGTACCTGGGTAATCGTGATAATAAACAAAACTGACTGATCACTGGTTGGCATGGACTTGATGGGCCAAACAGCCTATTTCTGCGCTGTGCCTATAAACGAAACTAAACTAAACTAAATCAGACACTGGGAAAAAAAAACCTGACGATTATCTCTGACAGATACAGAAAATCATTGCTGTTTGTAGTATAACAGGTTTCATCCTGCAAACAAATTAGTCTGGGGACAGAGATACTTGATACCTGCTTTTAATTACACTTCAGCGAAAGAATTCCAGTCTCACCATTTGAGTTTCATTCAGTTTTCCGAAGAGTGCAACCCTCAGAGTCAATTAGAAGATGAACCGGGATGTTAAATAGTTTTTGATAGTTCAGTTATTAACCTTCAAATCTGTTTAGCCGGGAATAAATAAATCAATTGGAAACGGAGCCCCACACTTTGTCAGGTATAACTTCACTAATAGGATTTCTCCAGGATATATTGTGCCTTTCTGAAACCTAAAGGCTTGATGGGCTGTCTTAAGTGAAATGTTATCTACATCTATTTTGCCTGCTCAAGTAAATCAGCCAACTGAATATGGCCGTATTTTCTCGGGAAGAAAATTCTCCATTTGCTGCTCTGACATTTATGCAGTTTATCTCCATTTCCAGTTTCATTATTTCAAAATTGCTTATTCAGTCTCTCCCCTTTCTCGTCGAGATTGACAGTAGGTGTAATGAATTATTTTTCCACTGCAGAGGTGGGTTATGTCATCTCCCACATGTCTGATATCAGTTAAAGGGTCTGCAGTAGGGAGCTGTCCCCAATGAGCTAGTCCTGGTTGATCGCTCCTCCCAATGCCCCTGCGAGAATCGCCTGTGATTGTCAGCCGCGTTTCTGCCACATCACAGACTGCCACAAAGATGGCTTCTCGTAGTCAGCAAGCAGCTCCTGTTCCCTCATCGCCTGCGGCAGCATCAGTGTTTAAGAACTAATGTAATATTTCTTATATTTCTTCTCTATCACAGAAGTCAACTTGATTCTCAAAGTAAAATTGCTCCTGGCTACATAAAGAGGTGAGCTCACCTAGCATATTTTTTTCTCTTTTAAGCTCACTCGGACTACAATTGTGTTCTCCTGCCTTGCAAGGAGGAACCTACTGTTTACAAAATTATCGCCTTATTGGAAGTACAATGCCAACAAAAGAGACTTGGTGACAGCTCTCCGGAACATAAAGCTTTCTCAGTTAGTTCGCTGGGAACATACGACATATAATTGTACCACGCCGGGTCAGGCACTTCGGCCCATCATGCCTGTGCCGACCATGATACTAATCCCATTTGTCCCATCTGTCTGCACATGGTCTCTATCCCTCTGTGTAGGAAAGAACTGCAGATGGACACCGAAGATGGACAGAAAGTGCTGGAGCAAATCAGCGGGTCAGGCAGCATGTCTGGAGGAAATGGATAGGTGACATTTGACCCTTCTTCAGACTGAAGACCCATCAGTTAGGGCAGCACAGTGGGAAAATTGATCTTGACTATGGGTGCTGTCTGTATGGAGTTTGTCTGTTCTCCTTGTGATTGCGTGGGCTTCCTCCGGGTGCTCCGATTTCCTCCCACACTCCAAAGATGTACAGGTTTGTCAGTTGTGTAGGAAGGAACTGCAGATAGTGGTTTATACCGAAGAGAGACACAAAATGCTGAGTAACTCAGCGGGTCAGGAAGCATCTCCGGGGAAAAAGAATAGGTGATGCCTTGTCTTAGAACCCTTCTTCAGGTCAGGTTTGTAGGCTTGGCTTCAGTAAAATTGTAAATTGCCACTAATGTTTAGGATATTGTTAGTGTGTGGGGTGATCCCTGATAGGCACGGACTCGGTGGACCGAAGGGCCTGTTTCTGCCCTTCTGCCCTGTATCACTAAAGTAAAGACTAAAGTCATTTTGTGTCTATCTTTGGTATCAGCCAGCATCTACAGATCCTTGTCATTACTCTCTTCATAAATATTCTCTGGCCCTGGCTGGCCTCTTCGACATTCAGTAGTATCACTAAAATTGTCAACTTCAAATAGTTAAACTTCAGAGTTCCATAAAAGAAATAGATTTCCTCTCCTAGCTCTCAAAACTATTATTGTAATAACAGCAGACATGGGCCAATATTTAATTTTGTAATAATATTTCAAACCACCTAGAAGCTAATTATGGTATCACATCTTAAGAAAAGCTTTAAATCTTGTTAGTGGGCAATTATACGTAACATACTCCTTGTATTACTGTGAATGGTAGTCCCAGTGTGAATATAGAATTTACAAAATGAAATGTCATATCAAAAGTTAAAAATAAATTGCCTGCTGTATTAATGTCAGCAGTATAAATAGTGACAATTAAGAAATGAAAACCAGAGATTAAGAAGCAAGTGCATTTTCATGCATCCTGTTAGATAATTTGATTCTGAGGATCTCAGTGACTTCCACTGGCTCCATAGATGGATCAGGTCCATTTAGTGAGAGGTTTACGTCAATGTCTCCACGGAAATACTCAGTGATGACTCAAAATTTCAAACCTCGATTGTTTTCACTGGAGCATCAGAAGGCTTTGGAAGTTTGGCATGTCCTCAACAACTCTCACCATCTTCTACAGATGCACCATAGAAAGCATTTTATCAGGATGCATCACGGCATGGTTTGGGATCAGCAAGAAATTGCAGGGAATTGTGGACGCAGCCCAGACCATCATGCAAAATGACCTCCTTTGCATTGAAGATAGACACAAAATGTTGGAGTAGCTCAGTGGGTCAGGCAGCTTCTCTGGAGAAAAGGAATAGTCGACATTTCAGATCAAGACCCTTCGTCAGACTGAGTCAGGGGAGAAGGAAACGAGAGATAGGAAAAGGTACAAAGAACAAATGAATAAATGTTGCTGGCTTTGATTTGTCCTATACTGTCATTCTGCTTAGTTTATCTTGTTAGTACTTTCTCCACACCTAACAATAGACCATTATGGGCTCCACCTTTCTTTGATCATTGTTGTGTCTTTGATCTGTCCTCCTTACCCTTGTCTCCATCTACACTTAATGCTGCCTCGGCAAGGCCACCAGAGTAATCAAGGATGAGTCTCACCCCTCTTCTCCCCTCTCCCATCAGACAAGAGGTTCATAATGTGAAAATACATACCTCCAGATTCAGGACAGTTTCTTCCCAGCCATTATCAGGCAACTGAACCTTCCTATCAATGAGTAGAGACCAGTCCTAACCTACCATCGACCTCATTGGAGATGCATGGACTAACTTTAATCAGACTTTACTGAAATTTATCTTGTACTACACCTCATTCCCTTTATCCTGCTTTTGTTCATTGTGGATGGCTCGATTGAAATCTTTCCACTGACTGGATTGCACTCAACAAAAAAAGTTTCACTCTACCTTGGTATGCATGACAATAAACTAAACTAAACTGAACTAAACTGAGAGGAGACCTGGTGGAAGTATACAAAATTAGGAGAGGCATGGATAGGTAAATAGTCAGAATTTTTTTCCACGGGTGTGAGAGCATAGCTGTGGTGAGAGGGGCAAAGTTGAGAGGGGATGTGCGGGGGCAAGTTTATTACACAGAGGATGGTAGCTGCCTGGAAGCCGCTGCCAATGGCCGTGGTGGAGGAAAATATGATGGCCGTGTTTAAGAAGCCTTCTCCTCAACCAATGATATTCCAGAGAAAAAAAAACAAGTTTCCCATCCTCACTTATAGGTAATAGCCCCTAATCCAAGCAGTATTCTGATAAGCCTCTTCTGCACCCTCTCCAAAGCCTCCACATCCTTCCTGTGATGGGATGTCCACTCAGTACATTGGTTCTATATCAGCTCAGAGTGGAACAATAACATCACTCATATTCCCTTCATCTATTTACTCTTCAGCACTTCAACTTTTCCAAACTCCATAGCCTGGAATTTAAGAAAAGTTCAAAATTACTAAACTTTTATAAAACCCTCAGTGCTAGAGTAAATCAATGGGTCAGGCAGCACCGCCGGAGGACATACAGCAGTGAAGCAGGCCCTTTGCCCAACTTGTTAAGGCTGATCTACATACCACATCTACACTAGTCCCACCACCTTGGCCCATATCCCCCTAAAACTGTTCTATTTATGCACCTGACCAAAGGTTTCTTAAATGCTATGATAGTACCTGCCTCAATCAGCTCCTCCAGCAGCTCGTCCCATACACCCATCATCCTTTGTGTAAAACAGTTACCCATCAGGTTCCTATTAAATCTTTCCCCCTCAAAATAAACCTACGTTCTCTTGTTCTCGATTCCCCAACTCTGGGCAAAGGACTGAAAAGAAGAGTCCTGAAAGTCACCTATCCATGTCCTCCAGAGATGCTGCCTTCAGACCCTTCAGACTGAGGAACGGTCCCAACCTTAAAAGTCACCTACCCATGCTCTCCAGAAATGCTGCCTGAACCATTGAGTTATTCCACCACTCTGTGTTTTTTTTTGTTGCAAACCAGCATCTGTAGTTCTTGTGTCTCAATGTTATAAAATCCCATTAGGTTTGCTAATATCTGATACTTTGTCGCAGTTACCCAATCTATCTCGAAACTCCAGCAGCATGGCTGATTTTTAACTGCCAGCTGAAATAGGCTGGTATACGATTCTATTTTGAGGTCGATCAGGCGTACTATAAATGGCGGCATTGTGGCGTAGCGGTAGAGTTGCTGCCTCGCAGCGTCAGAGACCTGGGTTCGATCCTGACTACAGGTGCTGTCTGCACATCTGCTGGTTTACATCTAAGATAGTTACAAAATGTTAGAATAATTTAGTGGGTCAGGCAGCATCTCTGGAGATAAAGAATAGGTGACATTGTAAATTGCTGTTTCTAAGCTTCCCCCCAGTCTAGTGTCCGTAAAACACTGAATCAAGCACTTGAAACAACTACTATTTATTTTAACAAAAGCGCATTACAGTTCAACTACTGCACCTATCCCACCGCGGGTTCGATCCGCATATCTGCCTGATCAAGCCCTCTAGACCTCGCTCAAACAGAGACACTCCAGAAAGTCACGCAGTCCCAAGGGCTCTCCCAGAAGATCAACCCTGGACCTCGTGGTAGCGGACTTTTATATGTCCCGAGATCTTGAGCGGCCAAACCACATGGGGGTGGTCTCTTAATAATCCAATTACAGATATCGATTAACCCCATATATAACAGACATTTCCCTAACCCAATAATACAGCAGCTCAATACATTGTATTCAAACCAGACTTCTCAAGGAAGCCAAATTAGAAACATTTACCCTGATCTGCAAGAAACCCAGACAAGGCTCAATACCTCATCCAATCAACACTCGGCAAAGTTGAACTCTGCAACATTATTTACAATTATTTACAAGGTCTATGTCTGGTGTACAGCCATCCAACCCATTCTATGCAAGTTGCACCTAATTGACAGGGTCTGCAGATGTTCTTATTCTTTTCTTGCAAATTGTATCTAGGCTCTAGACACACCGGCACCACTCCGCAGTTTGTCCCAGGTCTACAGAGAGCAATTCCAAATTGACCAAATCTTCCAGCAGTCCTGTAGCTTTAACCCCATTTTGAAGTCCTAGCTTCCACAATTTGGCCAGGATTAACATTCCTTCCTTGTTATCATATATGATAACCCATCATTTATGATAAACAAATAGTTCAATAATCAGCTAACCAGATATACATAAGTGTGTCATTTACATTTTCTATCTATCAGCAACATGTTGTTTCTTCCCAGAATCTTGCCAAGCATCCCAAGTTTTCATGGGCATAACTTCACAAGTTCTGTCTGATGAGAAATCACCTCCTGAGTTTTTGTGGGCATGAATTCCCTCCATCTGTGTTGTTGCCCAGTCTTCTATCACCTTCCACAGTCGAACCAAAAACCCAAAAATTCTGAAAAACTTGGGAAAAAGCAAGTTACCATCATGCACGCATGCTTTCCCATACATTTGCTATAGTTCTGCAATACTGTTACTCTATCACTAGATCTCTATTCCTATTCTGTTCCCTAATATACTCTTTATTATTCCAGGATCAACACTAATCAGCCTTCTCCATACTCACACAATGTTATAATATGTATATCTGATGACGGGTAATCATATAAATTTCAGGTGGGTTCAGTCCAGATTTCCCTACAGGCAGGACTCTAATTTGAAGCAAACCATGATAAATTTTCCAATTTAAACAAATTCAGTCTCAGCCTTCAATTTACTATTTCAATTTTCAGTGTCCGTCTCATCCTTTTCATTCCACAGCATTGTAGCCGATAATACAATTCCATCCAATTCCTGTGGCATTCCCAGCTGTTCAAATGTAAACAATCAATTTATATATGCTGTTAATTTCATCATAAATCCAATCAAGACTGCTGAATCCTGGGAAAATTTCTTTCCACCTTGATAATAGAAGCCGCTTTACCATCAAGGGTTAAACGATTCAAATCCATCGGGCAAATATGCATCGTCTCTGCTATGCTTAATACCTATTAGAACTCTAATTTACTAAGTCTCACCTCCAGTCCCTCTTCTTATTTATGCATGGCTCCTCACTATGGTAACTCGTTACTCTGTTGATTCTGTAATATATTGACTCTTTACTATGTTGGCTTCATTCTTTGTCTGGGGGTTCTCACTTTAAATTTATATCCTGGATTTCCTTTCTGAAAGACCCCAGTCTGTGCGGGTGGGGAAGAACACCTCCTCGGTCATCACACTGAGCACCGGATCCCCTCAGGGCTGTGTCCTGAGTCCGCTGCTCTTCACATTGATGACACATGACTGTGTCGCCAGGTCCACTACTAACCATATCATCAAATACGCGGATGACACTACAGTAGTGGGCCTCATCCGCAATAACGACGACCAGGCATATAGAGAGGAGGTGGAACAGCTCGTGAGCTGGTGCAGCAGGAACAACCTTCTCCTAAATGTGAACAAAACCAAGGAGATTGTCGTCGATTTCAGAAGGAAAATTCAGCCCAGTCACACTCCACTTTGCATCAACAACTCAGCAGTGGAGCAGGTGAAAAAGATCAAGTTCCTGGGGGTGCATATAACGGACACCTTAAACTGGTCCACAAACATTACATCTCTGGCAAAACGGGCACAGCAGCGGTTGTACTTCCTCCGCAGGTTGAGAAGTTTACACCTCCACCCTCCCATCCTCGCCACCTTCTACAGAAGCACAATTGAGTCGGTCATGACCAGCTGCATCTCTACGTGGTGCGGCAGCTGTACAGCTGCGGACTGGAAGTGCCTTCAGAGAGTGGTGAGGACAGCGGAAAAAATCATTGGGACTTCTCATCCTTCAATCATGGACATGGGGTACAAGCGCTGTCTGATTAGAGCTAAGGGCATTACCAGAGCCCCCACACACCCACAATTCGGACTGTTTATACTGCTTAACTCTGGGAGGAGGTACCGCAGCATGAAGAGCGGGACAACCAGGTTCTGCAACAGCTTCATCCCCCAGGCCATAAGATTACTGAACAATCAACAAAACCGAGGCTAGAACTTTTAAAATATCGACACTTTTTTTTAAAAAAACTTTTTATATATATTTATTTTACAGAACCATGCACATGAGGCATTTTTATGGACGCACCTAGCACTTTTACTTTTACTATTTACCTGATTGGAGAGTCAAATGCAACGAAATTTCGTTCAAGGTGCACTGTGTCTAGGTGTATATCTGAATGACAATAAAGTTTTCATTCATTCATATGCTTCGTTCTTTTTCTAGGGGTTCTCGCTGGTACTAGTTCTGTTTATCTCTAAGTTACTCTTCTAGATGGTTCGTATTGATCTTCCGAGGGGACATACATTTTCAGTCTACCTCATTATTTTATACTACCACCTTATGTTTCCAGGGTATGTCTTAATTCCTGATATCCTTAGGGTCTGTCCCTTTGTTGATAGTAACTTAATAGTCCAGTCCTATCTTCAACTATCCTCCTACGGGTGAGACAAGAGAAGAATGCCAAATTAACAGTCAATTCTCTAACAATTTTAAGACTGTATCCCATAAGCCCTCGTTAAATTAATTTACCTATGACAAAATTTTGGCACAAAGTGAGTATTTTGCCCCAAACAACAGAGAAATTCCTTTTTTATTCAGATCCAATTCTAACGAGGAGCTATCCCAATAGTCTTAACGAGTTGTCATTGTTGTATCTTTTGAAGATGATTAGAGTGTCTTTTACTCTCCTTCCTTTTCTTTCTCCAATAGCTAGGTGATATTAAAGTTAGGCACTAGGGTAGGTCTTCTTCCTTTTTGATGGTAATTTCAGTTACTAGGGAGTGGAGATAATATGAGTAGCATATTGCTCTGTCTGCTGGCCTTCCCAAATCTTTTAAAGGGGCAGGACAGTATCAGTTCCACCTGCTGGTCACCTGTTTCTGGGGAGCTACATTACCTTTTGCTATCTTCTTCCCATTCTTAAGGGGGCTGTGCATTCCTTTATCTCATTCCGCAGATAGTGTCTCGTTGATATACTGTCCTGCAGGCACAAACTCAGTAACACATTAATATAATATCTTCTTTCCCCACTCCTGTTCCTCCTGCACAGTAAGTTTGTTTCTTCTCTCCCTAGTGCCATTTCCATTCCTTAGTTGCCATCCCTTCTCATGCTAGCTACTATGTTCCTTTTCTTACTTTCTTTGTCACCCCCCTGGTTTTTCTTCAATCCAGCTTTGTTCTGCCTTCTCGCTGGACACTCCTTGCTCCAGTGACCTAATTAGGTGCAGTTGAAACAAGCTCCTTGATTTACAATCTTCTTTGCTCTAAGGGGTTTTCTGGGGTAATCATAAATTGGTTTATAATTTTCTTCTATGAGATTTTAAGTTTTTACTACAATAGTACATCCAATTCGTTCATTCTGGTAAATTACTTGAGGGGGGTCTAGAATAGGGGTCATGACTCCATGCCCACAATTCCAGGACGGGTTGGTGAGTCAGGACTGAGAAAGTGGGTTAACCTGAGTAAATGGTGTGTGACCTCAGTCCCTCGATTCGGCCATCTCTCTCTCTGGTTTCTTGGGTCCCAGTAGTCTCTTGAATTGAAGGGCCTCCCATAATTCCTTGGATTTCAGATGTGTATATATTCTCTAGGATCTTTAAGTTCTTTGTAATCCTGGAAATACCTTCTTTAACCACTCTCTTTAATTCTCTCCTTTGTTGGACAGGCCTGACTCCTATGTCCCATTCCCCTACAAGTATAGCATTGATTAGGCAACATGGTTGGTCTTATTCTACCCCAGGATTCCATTGGAATGGGTTCTCAATTGGGAGTGTAGGTAGTGGTAATAATAATCTGAGTAATCTGGGACCCTAATTTCTCCTAATCTGTAATTTTCTGGTACTCTGGGAATCCATGGTTAGATGTTGGTAATTCGTCCTTGGCTGTGCATTCACTTTCTCTCCTAGTTACAGGATAATTTTCCTGGTTCCTACCTTCCTTCCAATAACATCTCACAGCTCTGGTTATCTGACTGGCTCAGTTCTCAGACCAGTTCCTATTATCAGTTTTAATTAAATCCACTACTTTAGTGGGGAGACGATTCAAAAAGATAGCACAATATTGAGGGGGAACTTGCTCCATTCTGATAGTATAAATCACCTGATTAGTCCATATACAATTTTGAAAAACAGTCTAGAAATTTGTCTGCTCCTTCACCCTTCTCTGGTTTTATTTCCGGAACTCAACTTAAATCGCCTGGTTTCTGAAACGTTTTTGCAAGTGCCGTTAAAACAGCCTCTTCTCTTGCACTGTCATCCATTACTGCGTTTGCCAATGTTTCATAAGTTGGTTGTTCTAGGGTTACTAGAAATTTGGTCTTCTCAGCTGGAGTAATTATCTGTTGTATGGTCTCCCACAAATCCCGTGAATCTGCATGATATACATGCATTGTGGTTCGTAAATAATCTATAAAGGCAGCAGGTGACTTCTTCCTAACGAGGATTCTGTTTAGGACTGCCATTATTTCATGGGGCTTCCACGGCATATGGGCGCCTGTGGCACGGGGATTATTCATATTCACTGCGCTGACCGAATCCGCTGTACCAATTACTTCCCTTACTGGTAACTGCCTATGGGATACATATTCAGTTTGTAAGCTTTCGGTTACATCAAAGTCTATTTCGGTATCTAAAATCACTGTCTCACCCTCAAATAAATCTTCCGGTTCACTAGGGGTTTCCGATACTGCCCAAATAAATCATTCCTTTCTACTCGAATAATCTGTCTAGGATGTGGCTCACAGAAATATTCTGGCAGTTGCACTATATCTAACATACCTTTCTTTTATTTAAACACTGGAGCTAATCTTTTCGTTCTATTCCGGGTGCCATAAGCCACTGGACGATCTATCAATGCTGGCGCGGATAGAATCGAAGGATCTGGTACCTCAGTATCTGCTGTTGATAGAACCTGTTCAGATGTAGAATCTGCAGGAGTTGTTATAGATTCTGCAGACCTAAAATATTTATTACGGACACAAGTCGTACACGGTGCTAGTGAAGCCCAAGAGGAACATGGTGGAAGCTGTGAGCTTCCACTGGCGTTAACATTTGACCACTCTTCTAAATATTCATCTTCTTCCCCCTCGAAGTCAGCACTAACCATCGGATAACTAATCTTTAATTTTACGGGGACTACTTTTCTTCCAGAAGATCCATCTTTCCCTTGTTCTGAGTGTTTCCCTTCATCTCCACTCCTGTCCTTACCACTGCCTGGAGGTCGATTTACTTTACCTTCTTTTAGTTGTAATCCAAGTTTAGCAATCGCTTTTCCCCAACTCTTAACCTCCTTATTCGCCTTTCGTTCCTCAAAATATTTTCTCCGTAACCCTATTAATTATTTTGTACCTTCATTATTACTATGCTGCCAAATGATCCGTTCTATGTATTTTATCCCTCTTACTGGTCCAATTCCCCCTGGCAGCCATACCTTATGTCCTAATTTCTTATTTAAAGCTCCTGATAAATTTCTTAATTTCTCTGCCTTGTGAGGAAACTCAATACACATTAGTTGCAATTGGCTCTTTTCCTCTTATGTTACATCTCTACCTATATTATTCCCCATGCTTCCGAACAGAATAAAACAGAAATTTTAAATCCTTCCTTTTGATCCCTAAATTTACCAAACTCGCTCCTAGACAATGGCTAATGTTTCAAAGCGATCGCAACCTTGCAACTCGTTGCTCCTTTGTTCCTCCAATCCTATTCTCTTACTCAAATTCTTCTTCTATCTCCCACAAATCCACATCCTTTCAATCTTATAACTTTCTCAATCCCCAGTCACTCAAGAATCAGAGTACTCCAGGGAACAATCAAGCACATCCAAACACAATCAAACACACTCCCACACTCATTTAATCCTCAATCAAAACATCCAAAAATGATCTTCAGACATGTAAGTAACACAGTCCACAAGCAGGATAACATGCTACCTGTCACTATCAGGCACAACCACACTCCTAAATAAACCACAACCATTTGTTTATTATAAATCACGCACTCTAAGAAATCTTCTTTGTGGTACAATTAATCAGCAGGATGACTCCTCCCCCGATGCAGCGATTGAAGGAGTACAACCCTTGATCGAACCAACCTGATTCAGATTTGTACAATATGATCTTAAACAAATACAAATATTCAACTCAAACACACTCTTACTTCAAGTTTCTAAATCCATAAACACTCGCACAAGCAGCAACACAAATGACGGTCTGCAGACTTAACACGATCTAAATCTTAACCTTTAATTCTTAATAATTTATTTACATACATAGAATATTTACAAAATCAGGATCCTATGACAATACGAAAAGATAAATTTTTACAATTTACAAAATGATTTAAAGCACTAGCGCACAGTTCACGAACACTCGATCTCGACGCCGTGTCACGCTGTTATCACGCAGTGAACCTCTCCCTCTGATACTGAAGATTTTCCCCTTCCTAGTTTACTCTTTGCTGAAGGGTACTACCCCTTAAATGACTACTTTTCCTCCCGAATGTTACTATCCCTCTGCCAAGACTGGACTTCTATAGGGGGACATCTATCCCTCCTCTCTAAGTTCGACAGAATTAGGGGTACCCTTCACTATTCGGATTACTTTTCATCATGTAAATCAGGTTCTCGTCTCTCAGTTACTCTTCGCTATCAGGTACTAGTCAACAATCGATCAGAGGGTTACTATTCACTGTTGATCAGCCGCTATACAGAATCAATGACGGACATGCACCAACTCCGAAGTTCTATATACAGGAATTTGAATTCCATCTTACTAACAGAACTTCAATATGAAATTCAGTATTTGAAAATTTGGCTTTGCAAATATAGACTCGACTCAAACTCCTAATTTTAGTGTGCATCTCTTCTACTACGTGGGCTCTCGAATCAAAGTAAAATTGCCCAGTTGAATTCTTGGATGGACTGGAGTATTCCGGCCAATCTATACTCTGTCCGTCCAAACCCAGTACATTTATGAGTTTCTTCGTCCATCACTTCAGGGAGAGAATCAGATACATTCATGCAGACACTCCTCTCTGCTGGGCACCGAGGATTCAGCGCCTAGCCGCTTCACGCTGTGAGTTATCAATGCCGATTTTCCTGGCAAAGATCCGATCGAAGGCTGGATCTGTATTTTAAAACCCCACCAATATGGATACCAAGTCTAACCCTGGGCCACTGCTCACCCGATGAAGCACGTTTGGCTCTCGTTAAAGCAGCTGAAGTCAGCCAACTACGACCAAAGTTTTGGGCCTCTAACCCAGGAAAGGGACTCTAACCCAACCCCAGCAGGGCTTCTAACCCCACCCTGGTTTTATGGGCCCCTAACTCAGAGCCGTGCTAACCACTCCCCCGTGCTTGCTAGACTCTGTTCTAATGATCTCGATTAGACTATTTTCCCAAGCCCGTGAATGATCGATCTGCTCCGACTTACGAAGTGCCGAAGATTAATGCTAAAACCGCACAGTCGGCCCGATTTCTGCACTCGCGATCGAAACAACTCAACGCTCTTGATCGCACTTGTGATCGGGGGTCTTTTGAGATCCTGGACGAGCCCCCAATGTAAATTGCTCGTTTCTAAGCTTCCCCCAGTCTAGTTTCAGTAAAACACTGAATCAAGCACTTGAACAACTAATCTTTATTTTAACAAAAGAGCATTACAGAACAAATACTGAACATGTCCCACTGTAGGTTCGATCCTCATATCTGCCTGATCAAGCCCCCAAGGCCTCGCTTAAACAGAGACACTACAGAAGGTCACGCAGTCCCAAGCGCTCTCCCAGAAGATCGACCCTGGACCTCATGGTAGCGGACTATTATATGTCCTGGGTCCTCAAGGGGCCGAAACACATGGGGGTGGTCTCTTAATAATCCAATTACAGATATCGATTAACCCCTTACATAACAGACATTTCCCTAACCCAATAATACAGAAGCTCAATACATTGTATTCAAAACGGACTTCTCAAGGAAGCCAACTTAAGGGGCTATCCCACTTGGGTGACCTAATTGGCGAATTTAGAAGAGTTTGAAAAAATGACATGTAGAAGACCTCCTTCGACCTCCTTCGACTATGTTGAAGACCAGCTTCGACTAGCTACCACTAGCTACGACTAACCGGGAAAATTGGACATCGAGTAGTGGAGAGTGAAGACGACCTCCTTCGATCTCCTTTGACCTCCCTTCTACCTCCCTTCGACTATGATGAAGACTATCTATGACTACCTTCGACTACCTTCGACTACCCTCGATTACCTACGACTAACATGCCGACCTACTACGACCTACTACGACTAAACCTACGAGTAAAAAAAGTATACATTTTTTCCATGGCGATCTTTTTTTACTCGCGGGCATTTTTCAGCATGTTCAAAAAAACGCCGCAACCTAGCTGATGCCTCGAGTACGTGGAGACCACTCTCGAGCATGAAGGAGAGTTACGAAGACCTCCTATGACCTCATGTCGACCATGCTGTGAGTATGAGTCGAGGGCAAACTTGCCAGAACTCGCAGATTAGGTCGCCTAAGTGGGACAGGCCCTTTAGAAACATTTACCCTGATCTGCAAGAAACCCAGACAATACCTCATCCAATCCACACTTGCAAAGTTGAACTCTGCAACATTATTTACAATTATTTACAGGATGTATGTCTGGTTTGCAGCCATCCAATCCATTCTATGCATTTTGCACCTAATTGACAGGGTCTGCAGATGTTCTTATTCTTTTCTTGCAAATTGTATCTAGGCTCTCGGCACACTGACACCACTTTGCAGCTTGTCCCAGCTCTGCAACGAGCAATTCCAAATTGACCAAATCTCCCAGCAGCCCTGAAGCTTTTACCCCATTTTGAAGTCCTAGCCTCTACAATTTGGCCAGGATTAACTTTGTTTCGGATTGAGTCCATTCTTCAGACTCTGGCACCCACCTTTTCGTGGTCTTCAGTGCTGGCTCTGATTTGTCCTGTACCTTTTCATACCTCTAGCTTCCCTCTCAGTCTCAGTTTCAGGTTGAGAAGGGTCTCAACCTGAAACTTCACCTATATATTTTCTGCAGAGATGTTGCCTGATCCGCTGAGTTACTCCAGTCTCTTGTGTCTGTCCAAAGTCTATATGCTGGATTTGTCAATGATGCCTATTCCTGAAAAATGAATTGAATATAAACTATTAAAGGGTTTTCTCTAGATATTTTTCAAGAAATGACAAAGGACCTAAGATAAATTATACCATGTTTCCGAGCTTTAGGCTATGAAGGATATTTAGCTCTACACAGCTTAGTGACATTACCCTTTTAATTGAGTTTAGTGTTTGCCCTGGTATAACCTGTGTGTCTGTGTCATTGGCACTTACCATTTGAATGCAAGTGCAGCAGAGACACAAAAATAATTAAAATAAGCCAAAATATCCTTAATCATTTGGTTGTCCTTTGGAAAGATATTAGCATTAAGAGTTCTTTTTAATTAGATAATTATACTGCATTTATTACGTCAATGGTAATAGCTTCAATTTGTGCATCAGGATAAACCAAGCAGTTAATTCAGGACCATCGGAAACACATTTGGCCTTGCGGATTTAATTCGATGGGAGCATGTTTGCTTTTGAAGAAAATAAACTTGCATTACCACATGTTCCTTCAATTGCTAACAATTGAGGGAGGTTTTAGTTTTACTTTTGGTTTTAGAGATACAGCCCGGAAACAGGCCCTTCGAATCCAGGCGGACCAGCGATCCCCATACACAAGCACTATCCTACAAATCAGAGACAATTTGCAATTTTACTGAAGCCTATAAACCTGACCTGAAACGCCACCTATTCCTTTTCTCCAGAGATGCTGCCTGACCTGCTGAGTTACTCCAGCATTTGGTGTCTATCTTCGATATAAACCACCATCTGCAATTCCTTCCTACATAACCTACAAACCTACAGGAGTAAGAGGAGCCATCTTAGGGAACGGCTGCTAACCAGCAGCCGTCCGTTTAATTCTTTTTTTTTTCAGTTTTTAGTTAGTTTTGTTCGTCGTTTTTTAGGAGAAATGGACTTCATATTGTGGGGGGAAGGAGGTAACCTTACTTCTAGGTCCCTACCTGGTCGGTGAGGCAGCTTTTTCTCTGGGCTGCCCGTCGACTCGTCCTCGTGGCCTACCAGCGGGCTTGGAGCGCCGTTTCCTGGTGGAGACCGCCCAGCACCTCGGCTTCGGTGGCGGCACAGCGCTGGAGCGCTATCATGGAGCGGAGCGGGCGATGCCTTGCTTGGGTCGCCGCGCTGGATCGACGCGCTGGAGCTCCGGTGAGCTGGAATCCGAGAGCAACAACTCCGGGCTGCGGGTCTGCGGAGCGGAGCGGGCGGCGCCGACATTAACATCGGGAGCCTGGGAGTTCCAACCCGGCGCGGCCTTGTCGGCTTCGGAAGCCGACAATCCCCTGCTAGGAAGCGGCCGTTCCAGGTGGCCCAGCCACTGTGAGGACTCTCCCGACGCCGGGGCAAGACCACCCGGCTAGAACGGCCAGGAACATCGGGCCTCCGTTGAGGCAACAGCGGTGGCCTTAATAGGCCTGACATTTGGGAGAACTGGGGTTGGGGACTGGACTTTTGTGCCTTCCCCCACAGTGGTAACCACTGTGGGGGGATGATTTTTCTGTGTGTAAGGTACTTTGTTAGTCTGTGTCCAAGATGGCTGTCGGAAGAGAGAGTGGACGCTGGCGCGCTTTAGCTGCTGCTGCTCTCTCTTCACATTGTGTTTTTTTTTTTTTTTTGATTTTGTGTCTTTGGAGCGATTTCTATCTTTAATTTGTGTATTGATGATGTCCTTATTATTTATTTTTCTCCGACTATATGTTTTTTTTCTCTTCTGTTTAATCTTTGTAAGGTGACCTTGAGATTTGAAAGGCGCCCGAAAATAAAATGTATTATTATTATTATTACACGTCTTTGGAGTGTGGGAGGTAACCAAACACCAAGTGAAAACCCACGCGGTCACGAGGAAAACGTACAAGCTCCATACAGACAGCACCCGTAGTCGAGATTGAACTCACGTCACTTTAGTTTAAATCTTTTTATTTGAATTTTGAATTTAACAGCAATTTGCATACATACAATGATAACACAGTGATAATCAGGACATAATTGTACAACAGTATGTAAACGACCCTCAAAACCCTTACCCTTACCCTTACCCACCCTCGCCACCCGGGGACAAACAACACTCACATACGTACACATCCACACAAATACGATAAAAATAAGAAAGAAAAAAAAATAAAAAATAAAAAATAAAAAATAAATAAAAAAAATAAAAAAAATTGTGGGGAGGGAGGGGGCGGGGGGGGGGGGGGGCGGGGGAGGGGTTGAGGGGATAGCAGCTGCAATAAGACAGAGCTGTGATAGAGGGCACTCAGTCCTCTTCCGAGTTCGGAAACAAGTTAAGAGAGTTAACAAGTTCCAGGAAAGGGTTCCATGTATCTAGGAATGTCTTGGTAGAGCCTTTGAGAGAGAACCTAAGTTTTTCAAGCTTTAAGTTGTAGAGCACCTCCTTGATCCAGCGGGCGTGTGTCGGGGGACAGGTAAGTCTCCAGTTAAGCAAAATCAGTCTCCGGGCTAACAGGGTTGTAAAAGCCAGGACCCGCTTCAACGCAACAGAGAGGTTGGTGTTGGGGGGAATACCAAAAATAGCTGACAGTGGGTTTGGAGGAATAGTCTGGCCATAGGCTCTGCTTAGCACGTCGAAAGCACTCCTCCAAAAGGTTGCTAGCTTAGGGCAAGATCAAAACATATGACTATGGTTGGCAGGGGATTGATTGCATCTGTTGCAGGTGTCTTTAACAGCGGGGTATATTCTAGATAATCTTGCGTTTGTGTAGTGGACTTTGTGAAGGACTTTGCATTGGATTAGGCCATGACGGGCACATATGGAGGAAGAATGGATCAAATCCAAGGCAGAGTCCCATTGCTGGTCTGTTAGTTTCGTATTCAGCTCGCCCTCCCACGCAGCTTTTAATGAGGTATAAGGTTTCAATATAACCGACCCTAACAAGTTGTACAAAAAAGAGATGCATTTCTTCCGGATGGGATCTAGAGCTAGGATGGAATCGGTCAGGGTTTCAGGGGGACGATTTGGGAAATGGGGGAATATCTTCTTCACAAAATTCCTAATCTGGAAAAAACGAAAAAGGTGGGAGTTTGGGAGGCTATAGTTGTACGAAAGCTCCGCAAAAGACGAACAAATGCCATCCTTGTATAGGTTTTTGATACTACTGATGCCATTACTATGCCAGGTTTTGTATGCGGAGTCTGTACTTGAAGGTTTAAAGATGTGATTTTTAAGCAGTGGGGTCAAGATGGAAGGGCCTTGTAAACCAAAGTTATTCCTAAATTAACTCCATATCTTGAGCGAGAGGGACGCAATTGGGCCTGCACCCGCAGATGTTATAGAAAGGGGGAGTTGAGAGCATAGGACAGACCGCAACGGGAGATGTGAACTCGCCTTTTCCATGTGTACCCAGGTCGGTAGGTGGTCGCAATCATCATTCATCCAGTACAGGATTTTTTGCAAGTTAGCAGCCCAGTAGTATCGCCTAAAGTCAGGAAGTGCCAAACCGCCGTCACTCTTAGGAGACTGTAGTAGCGTCTTTCGAATTCTGGCCGGTTTGCTACCCCATAAAAATTTAGATATTCTCCTTTCTAATTTATCAAAAAAAGATTTAGTGATAAATATAGGAACATGCTGGAAAAGGTTCAGGAATTTGTGTAGGACGACCATCTTGACCAGATTTATCCGGGCCGCGAGGGATAACGGTAAGACTGACCAGCGGTCAAAGTCTCTTTCAGCTTTCTCAACCAGAGGCAGGAGGTTTGTGCGGAACATATCAAATATAGGTATTGTGATAAAAACGCTGAGGTAGCGAAATCCGTCCTCCGCCCATTTGAATGAGGTTAAAGAGCGAGGGAGCTGCTTAGCCGATGAGTTAATCGGTAATAGTTCACTTTTTTGGTAGTTAAGTTTATAACCAGAGTACACCCCAAACCGTTCTAAAATATTCATAATCACAGGGAGAGAGCTGACTGGATTCGAGATGTACAGGAGCAGGTCATCCGCATACAATGAGACTTTATGAATTGTGTCAAACCGTGTGATACCTTTAAAGCCCTTCTCTGAGCGTAACCAAACCGCCAAGGGTTCTATCGCGACAGCAAACAGGAGTGGTAAAAACGGGCAACCCTGCCTGGTACCTCTCCGAAGGGGGAAGTGGGGCGACAGTGTGTCGTTTGTTTGTACTGAGGCCACCGGGGACGAGTATAATAGACTGACCCAATAAATGAAACTATTGCCGAGGCCAAACCTGTCCATCGCCTCGTATAGGTACTTCCACTCGACCCTGTCGAAAGCTTTTTCGGCGTCGAGGGAGACCACTATCTCCGGGGTCTCACTACTTGGTGAATGGATGATGTTAAGGAGACGCCTAGTATTGTGGGAGGACTGTCGGCCTGGCATAAACCCTGTTTGATCTAATGAGATAATAAAGGGCATCACTTGTTGAAGACGGAGCGCAAGAACTTTAGAGAGGATTTTGAGGTCCACATTCAAGAGTGAAATTGGTCTATAGCTACTACAAAGCAGAGGATCTTTCTCCTTTTTAAGAATTAGGGAGATAGTAGCCAACGACAAGGTGGGCGGTAGGCGACGATGTAAAAACGCCTCATTGTACATATCTCTCAGGACTGGCGCGAGGAGAGCCGAGAAAGCTTTGTAATATTCTACAGTGAAGCCGTCAGGGCCGGGCGACTTTCCGCTTTGCAGCGATGTGATGGCTGCTTGGACCTCAGTGACAGTTATGGGACCACCCAAGACTCTCGTGGCTTCATCGTCAATTCGGGGAAACGTCATACTACGGAACATGTCATCTGCAGTGGGAGGACAATCGGAAGCGTATAGCTCAGCATAAAATTTAGCAAATGCTTCATTAATTCTAAGAGGATTGGTATGAATCTCCCCTAAGATGGATCTAATGGCTAGAATTAGCCGTGAAGTCGCCTCGGTTCTGGCCTGATGGGCCAAAAGCTTCCCAGCTTTATCCCCAGATTCAAAAAAGTGTTGCCTAGATTTAAGCAGTCGTAACTTGGCTTTATTGGTAGACATGAGGTCAAAGTCTATTTGTAACCTAAGGCGTTCTTTATAAAAATTAGGGTCTGGGTCAGATGCGTATTTATCATCAATGTCCTTTATTTTTCGTAACAGGTCTGCCATTTGGAACGTCTCGGCTCTTTTCAGGTTGGAGACAAAAGAGATCAGTTGGCCCCTAATATAAGCTTTTGAAGCTTCCCAGAGTATACCTCTTGCTATGTCCGGCGAGTCATTCAGCTCAAAATATAAAATGATTTGAGAGTGCAGGAATTGCTTGTAGTGAGCCTCTGCTAGTAATGAGGAGTTGAACCTCCACTGTTTAAAGGGGTTAGTTCGTTTACGAAAGTGAAGATCGAGGGAAGTCGCAGCGTGATCTGATATCACGATACTATGATACTCGCTGGATTTAATTTTGGAGAGCAGTCTGTTATCTAAGAGGAAGAAGTCTATACGGGTATAGGTACGGTGCACGTGGGGGAAAAATGAAAATAATTTAGTCGTGGGAAATGTATGTCTCCATGGGTCAGTGAGCCCAAGTTGTTTGGTAAAAGCATGCAAAGTCCTACCTGATTTAGTTAAAGTGGAGGCTTTGTTCGAAGATCTGTCCAGTATAGAGTCTTGGACCAGATTAAAATCTCCACCCACAATGATGTGGTAATTTTCAATGTTTGGGAGAGATGTAAAAAATTTGGTTACAAATGAGCTGTCATCCCAGTTGGGACCGTAAATACTGGCCAATATGACAGGTGTGTCTTGCAGTTTGCCAGAGACCATGACAAAGCGGCCAGCAGGGTCTTCCACCGTTTTCTGTGGTTCGAACATAACATTTTTACGAATCAGGATAGCAGTACCCCTAGCCCTATAATTAAATTTTGAATGAAATAAGTGGCTAATCCAGCCTCTCTTAAGCCGTGTTACCTCTCTGTTGCGAAGGTGTGTCTCTTGAATAAAAAATATATCGCCCTTAAGGTATTGCAAGTGGGCCAAGATCTTATCAGTCTTAGTAGGACCCCCCACTCCCCTCACGTTCCACGAGACAAATCTAAGAGTGTCGTTTGTGTTGGCCATATTTAGCTATATCCAAACGAGTGGGCAGAGCGCTGTAATACTGCAGATTGAAATGGAAGAGCGCATCGAAGCCAGCTGCTGAGAGTGGGGGTGTGGGTGGTAAAAGGGGAAAAGAAAAAAAAAACATACATACGTATACACACAACAAACGGTCATGACACATATCACTTAACCATCTTTCAAACCTGAGTCCCCGGACCTGAGGTCCCCAATGTCCCAACCGAACCTTGAGTGCCCATTGCACCAAGGTACGTTGTCCTTGCATCCGCATGGAGTAGTCCGATCTTAACTCCCAATATTTCCACATCCCAAAGCAGCAAAGTCGCTCAATATCAGTAAAGTAACATAAAATGAAATAACTATAATAATGATAACAATGATAATAATAATTTGAGAAATAGACAATAGAAAATAGAAATAGAAATAGAAATAAAGTGAAGTAAACCTAAATGAATAGATACAAAGTTAAAATAATAGCCTTGGTAGTTGTACTACCAATGACATTGCTAACACTAATGGTAATAATAGTAGTGATGATAGTAATAATACAACAAGACAAATTAACAAAATTAACAAAATAGTGATACTAAATAAGTAAGCCAACATATAAGTGAAACAGGAATAGCTTCCTTTGGTATAACATAGTATAACTTAAAGTTGGTAAGGTATAAAGAAAGAGTTAGCATTAGAGAGATTAACAAGTGGCAAATTGGATTCTTGGATTAAGGCGCAGGGCAGAAGAACATCAATTAAATTTTGTTAAACAAAAACGTTGTAAGAGCTAATTGGTGTAACGCAGCCTTGACTATAATGAGTTCTTATCAGCCCCAGACAGTCCGCTATGAAGACTAGTGTAAACAAACCATTCAAATGCTGGCCAGCTGCTAAAAGCAAGAAGGCAGAGATCAAATCACGAACCACAATGTGGGTCCCTTGAGCCCTAATTTATAGCATGTGCAGGGGAAGAGCCTTTCAAGTATGATTACACAAAAACATTAAAAGGAAAAGTTGGTAAGACACAGTCATGAACGTGGTGATTTCTTACCGGCCTCATACGTTTCAAGACAGGAGTCTGGTATAACAGCAAGGCCAAGCGCTAGCAGTGGCTAATTGCTAAGGGCAGTCAAGCTAAATTTAGCCCATAATGTAACCCATAATGTAACCGTAGATTAACTGGATCCCTGTGCCATTCGGATGTAAACGTACCGAGCAGAGTCAGTCATCTGTGGGTCCCGGTCTGCTTCGACGGTAAGATGAAATGAAATCCTGAGCGTCCACGGGAAATGTTAACCGTCGCCTCTTTCTCTTCGCCCTCGTCTTTGGAGTGTGGGAGGTAACCAAACACCAGGTGAAAACCCACGCGGTCACGAGGAAAACGTACAAGCTCCATACAGACAGCACCCGTAGTCGGGATTGAACTCACGTCACTTTAAGGCAGCTGTAAGGCACCAACTCCACCGCTGCACCCTTCTGAAGAAAGTGTTTAAATCTTACAAAAATAGTGGATTCAGTTTATGCAAAGAAACCATTTGGGTAATGAAAAGCTAGTTAACTTACTCTTTAACACTGCGTGTGAACATTCAGAGGGAATGCTGGGAATAGTGGGAATATGCTCCCAAGACTTTGAGTCAATTGGCGAAAAGAACTTGCTGAAAATGCTCAGTAGGTCAGGCAGCATCTTTAATAGACATGTTTGCCCTTATTAAGGATGAAAAAGAAACTGGATATGCTGAATTATTTTGGAAATTTCTATTCTTTTACTGACACTGGGCCTAAATCTTAAAAAGGCCTCCCAATAACATTGTGCGAGCATCTTCACCAGAAAGACTATTACAAGATATAGCAAAAACCAGAGGGCATATCTTTTGGAAGAGTTTAATGGAGATGTGCAGGCTTGGATTTTTTACACAGAGAGTGGTGAATGCCTGGTAAGTGCTGACAGGGATAGTGGTGGTAGCAGATGCGATAGTTGTGAGTAAGAGGCTTTTAGATTGGCACATGGATGTGCTTGAAATGGAGGGAAAAATAGGATGGAATAGAACCATTGTATTCTCAAGGGCAGTAAAGGGCCTGTCCCACTGCAGCGACCTAATTAGCGAGTTTAGAAGAGTTTGCCCTCGACTCATACGCGCAGCATGGTCGACACGAGGTCCTAGGAGGTCTTTGTAACTCTCCTTCATGCTCGAGAGTAATCCCCGTGTACTCGAGGCCTCAGCTAGTTCGTGCCGTATTTTTCAACATGCTGAAAAATGCCTGCGAGTAAAAAAAGTTCGCCATGGAAAAAAATCGATATTTTTTTTACTCGTAGGTTTAGTCGAAGTAGGTCGTAGTAGGTCGGAATGTTTTTCGTAGGTTATCGAGGGTAGTCGAAAGTAATCGAAGGTAGTCGAAGGTAGTCATAGATAGTCTTCAACATAGTCAATGGGAGGTCAAAGGAGATCGTCTTCACTCTCCACTATTCGGTGTCCAATTTTCCCGAAGCTAGTCGAAGCTAGTCGAAGCTAGTCTTCAACATAGTCGAAGGAGGTTGAAGGAGGTCTTCTACATAGTCGAAGGAGGTCTTCAACATGAAACTTTTTCTAACTCTCCCAAACTCTTCTAAACTCGCCAATTAGGTCGCCGCAGTGGGACAGCCCCTTTAGAGATAGGCAATAAATACTTGCCTTTCCAGTGATGTTTAGTTTAGTTTAGCTTTGTTTCGGTGTAGTTTATTTTAGTTTGGCTTATTTTTGTTAGGTTTAGCTGTGTTTAGTTTAGTTTGGTTTAGTATTATTATCACATGGTCTGAGGTACAGTGAAAATAATGTTTGTTACTTTCTTTCCATTCAGCGAAAAGACTATACAAAATTACAATCAAACCATCCGCTGTGTACAAATAACTGATTAAGGGATTAATGTTTAGTCCAAGATAAAGTCCAATAAAGGTCGATTAAAGATAGTTCAAAGGTCTCCAATGGGTTGGATGGGAGGTCAGGCCTGTTCTCCAGTTGTTAATAGGATTGTTCAGTTGTATTGGGACAGCTGGGAGAAAACTGTCCCTGAATCTGGAGGTGAGACTGGTCCTTGATTATGTTGGCTGCCTTGCCGAGGCAGCGTGAAGTGTAAATGGAGTCAATGGAAGGGAGGTTGGTTTGTGTGATGGTCTGTGCTGTGTCCACAATTTTTTGCAATTTCTTGAGGTCTTGGATGGAACTATTCCCAAACCATGCTGTGATGCATCCCGATAGAATGTTTATTACTTCCCATGAATTAATAATATCCCCAGACATCCTATTGCTGTTTCTGAGATCCGGAGTTCAAAATCATGTTTATCTTGATATTGGAATCATGTCAGAATAATTAATTGCTTGTGCAGTGTTCCTCAGTGATGTGATGATCCCTTTGCAAACCCAAGCCTTTATCTGGCCAAGTGTAGACAGAGTACATCAGTTCGTCTCAAACACCAATGGGGCACACTAAGAGCAGCACTAGTTTCCTCAAGGAAGGGAGTGGATCTTAATGGTTTAGTTACTGCACCAATAGTCCAGGGATGGAGTCTATTGATCCAAAGAGTTGAGTTAAAATCTATCAAGGCAGCTGGCACATTTAAATTCAACTAACAAGTTCCATTAATCTACTACAGTAATGGAGATAGCAACATTACCACACTGTTGAAACAAATGTCTAGATCTTTTGTGTTAAGGAGATACATTTATTATTGTGACTCTGTTTGGTCTCTATTGGATTCCAGACCCAACACTATAGTTGACCATCGACTGCCTACTTAAACCCATCCAGCAAGACCTATGTTCAAGTTGGTCATTCAAGGGGTCTTACACTTGGAACATGGGACATAGAATAGTAGAGCACAGAAACAGTCCCTTCAGCCCAGAATATATGTGCCGGAGGACATGATGCCAAGTTAGGAGGGAAAAGTTAATGTCAATCTGCTCTACCTGTACGTGATCTGCAATCCTCCATTCCCTGCACATCTGCATGCTTACATAAAAGCCTCTTAAACATTTCTACTGTATCTGCTTCCACCACCACCACTGGTAATGTGTTACATGATTCCACCACCCTCTATGTAAAAACTTGCTCATGCACATCTTAGTCTAGTTTAGTTTACTTTAGAGATACAGTGAGGCAACAGTCCCTTTGGCCAACTGAGCCCATACCGACCATCGATCACCAGTTCACTAGTTCTATCCTACACAATTGGGACAATTTATAGAAGCCAATTAACCTACAAACCTGCATGTCTTTGGATTGTGGGAGGAAACCAGAGCACTGCGAGAAAACCCACGCATCACAGGAAGACCATAGACACTCCATACAGACATTACCCGTAGTCAGGATCAAACCTGGGTCTCTGGCTCTGTAAGATAGCAACTCTACCTACTTGTCTTGTAGCTTCCTGAAATGGGCAATCAGAACTACATAGTGCACTAAACGTGGACTAACCCACATTATATATAGCTGCGATATGAGGTCCTGACAATTTCATTCAATGCCCAAAATGATGAAGCCAATCATACCATACATCTTTTTTTTACCTGTTCCACGTTTGTTGTTTACATGTCCTCCAAGGCCAAGATCAGATTGGTCATTTTTCAGGGGTACTAAAAAAATTGGACAATATGTAATTATTGCAGAGCAGGCGCTTGCTGAATAAGAAAGACACTTGGACAGATACATGGATATAAAAAGGTTTCAAGGGAAAGGACACACAGTGCTGGAGTAACTCAGCAGGTCAGGCAGCATCACTTGAGAACATGGACAGGTGACGTTTTAGGTCTCAAACAAAATGTTTGAAGTCTTCACCCATCCATGTTCACCCGAAATGCTGCCTGACATGCTGTGTTACTCCATCACTTATGTCATTTTGTGTATTGACCAGCATGTTTAGTTTAGTTGTGTTTACTTTAGAGATACAACGTGGAAACAGGCCCCACAGCCCATCGAATCCGTGCCGACCAGCAGTCCAACTAATATGTTCACTAGTTCTATCATGCATACGAGGGACAATTTACAGAAGCCAATTAACCTACAAACCTGCATGTCTTTCGAATGTGGGTGGAAACCAGAGCACCTTGTGGTCCTAGGGAGAATGTACAAACTTCATACAGACAACACCAGTAGTCAGGATTGAACCCACGTCTCAGGTGCTGTAACAGCAAATCTACCACTGTGTCCCTGTGCCACACTCAGTTCTTTAGTTTGTTATTGTCATGTGTACTGAAGTACAGTGATAAGCTTTTGTTTGTGCAGTTTCTACATGCTAAAGATTTAGAGCGATTTTGGGCCAAACATGGGCAAATGGGACTAGCTTAGGTGGGGCACCTTGGTCGGCATGGACGAGTTGGGATGAAGGACCTGTTTCTGTGCTAAATGCCCATTGTATCACTCTATCCAATGTCTCATCATTTGTACAAAAAGGAACGCAGAATCAAATCTTTTTAGCTGCAGGAAGCAATGATGTAATAGCATTCAGATAGCTGAAAAGTTCCCTCAAGAAAATCTATTCACAATGACCCATTTTCCCTGTGGACTCAAGAACTTCTAAATAATTTCACAGATGATTTAGCACAAGCAGCAAGCAACTGCAGGAACCCTGCATGGTATTCTCTATGAATAAGTAAAAAAGACTTAATTTATATCATATATTTTTACAGATTTGGTGTACCAGGAGAGCTTAGTAGCGTGGTGCCTAGGCAACAACCTCTTCCTCAGTATCTGCAAAACATTTCAGCTGGTCACTGACTTCAGGATGCGGGTAGGTTATAGGTTCCAGCATCAATGGTACTGCAGTGGAGATGGTTGAGAGCTTCAGGTGAAAAATATCACCATTAATTTTACCTGATCGGTTCGGTGGCCAAGCTGTAGACTTGCTTCCTAAAAGCACCAAATACCCAGGTTTGTTCCTGACCATGGGTGCTGTCTGTACAAAGTTTGTACCTGTGACCCCTGGGGTTTTCTCCACGTGCTCTGGTTTCCTCCCAAATTCCAGACGTGCAGATTTGTAGGTTAATTGGCTTTGGTAAAATTCCCCTAATGTATGATGGACTCAGTGGCTGAAGGTCCTGTTTCCACGTTGTATCTCCAAACTAAACCAAAACTAAACACAATTATGGCCTCGGCAATGTCAAGTACAAAGAGACAGGTATTTCATTTTTAAAAGGCTGACTTCAACGGGATAACGGAATTGATTATAGAGGGAATTTGTTTGATAATGTTTCATTGGGGGACATGAGGAACGCTGGCAGAAATAATATTGAATGTGAAAAATAATTGCGTTAACTTCAATTAAACAAAGTAACCCCAAATGGATTAAAAAACTAATCATATGAAAAAGAAAGATTAAAATTGGGACTAAACAGCTCTCTCCCGTTGTTATCAGACCACTGTACAGTCATCGCATAAGCTAAGTCAGTAGTTCCAAACTACCAACCTACCTCTTTGCAGCCTTTGCCCTTTTTTAATCTGCACTTTCTCTGTAACTCCAATGCAATACCACTATGGAGTCACAGAGTCATACAGCATGGAAACAAACCCTTGGGCCCAACTTGTCCATGCCAACCAAGATCCCCTTCAATGCTAGTCCCTCCTGAAGAAGTCTGAAAAAGGGTTCCGACCCAAAACGTCACCTATTCGGTGGGCGGCGCGACTTTCGTCAGCAGCGGCCTCTGCAGTCCGTCTGCGTTTTTATTATTTTATGTCTTATGTTTTTATGTAGTTTTTGTTATTTTTGTTGGGGTATGTGTGTGGGGGGGATGGGGGTGGTGTGGGGGGGTAACTTTTAAATCTCTCCCTGCACGGGAGACCCGACCTTTTCTTTGTCGGGTCTCCGTTGTCGTTGGGGCTGCAACGAGGAGCGGCCTCCAACAGGAAGACCGGGAGCTGTGGTGCCGACTACTCACCTCACCGTCGCGGAGCTGGCCGAGTCCAGAGCGGGTGGAGCTGTGGTGGACGCTGCTGCGACCCGACCCCCGGAGATTCGGTGGCTGCAACTGCGGGTTTGGCGGGCGGCACCGGGAGCCCGCGGGTCCCTGGAGGGAGACCGCTTTTCAGGGCTTCCGCAACGGCGACTTCTCCCGCCCGAGTTGCGGGGTTGAAGAGCACCTGAGCGGGGCCTTACAGCACCGCCCCGCGCGGCTTGGAATGGCTGCTGGACTGCGAGCGCGCGCCGGGGGCTCTAACATCAAGACCCGGTGCGCGAGCTTGCATCACCCGGCGTGGCTTTAATGGCCGCGGGACAATTCGCCACCGCCCGCCGGGGGCTTTGACTTTGACTTTGACTCTGACATCGGGGGGGAGAGTGCAGTGGAGAGATAAGTTTTTTTGGCCTTCCATCACAGCAATGTGATGGATGTTTATGTAAATTATGTTGTGTCTTGGGTCTATTTGTTTGTAAAGTATGGCTGCAGAAACGACATTTCGTTTGGACCTCAAGGGGTCCAAATGACAATAAATTGAATTGTATTGTATTGTATTGTATTGTATTCCTTTTCTCCAGAGATGCTGCCTGACCCACTGAGATACTCCAGCATTTTGTGTCTATCTCTCGTCCTATCTGCCCACATTCAACCCACATCCATTGAAACCTTTCCTGTCCGTATATCTGTCCAAATGTCTTTTTGAATGTTGTGGTAGTACCTGCCTCAACTACTTCCTCTCGCAGCTCATTCCATACACCCACAGCCCTTTGTGCACAGAAGTGGGTACATGGAAGTGGGTGTATGGAATATACTCCCTTCATGCAATGAAGTGAGTATATGGAACCTTTCAGGTCCCTGCTAAATTCTTCCACCCATTTTGCTTGCAAACTATATTCCGCACTCAGGTATTTTTTTTCTCTTTACACTACCTGTTATGTTTGTTGTAATGCCATACTGTACTAATATTTGGCATGATCAAACTGAATAGAACATAAATACAGTTTTTCACTGTATTTTGTGATAATAATAACCAATACCAATGCCAATGCACTCATTTTTATTCTTGTACAGGATGCGGGCACTGGTAATGGAATTATTTCCATTCCTGGTTGCCCATCAGAAGGTTGTGGTGAGCTGCTGTCCTTCAGATACAGGTGTTTCCACAGTTCAGAGGAGGAATCTCTTTAGTCAGATGATGGTGCATCTGTGGAATTCATTGCCACAGATGGCTGTGGAAGCCAAGTCACTAGATATTTTTAAGGTGGAGATTGACGGATTAGTAAGGGTGTTAGGGGTTATGGGGAGAAGGCAGAAGAATGGAATGCTTCAGAACCAAATGCTCAAAGTTGCTTTGTGTAATAAAGTGAATAATATTTTATTTTTAACATCTACAGCTATTCCAGCAAAACGTATTAATTGTTGTTGTTTCATAGGTCTTCTTTGATCAGTGTTGTGTTCAAACAGAGTGATTCACAAATTAATCGGACTTCTTGAATGCTCTAGCTTCCACAATTGATGTATGGTCACATTTTTCTTGGCTCAATCATTTTGACTAACCCCTGGTAAAGGTGACTGTCAATCTTGAGAAAGAAAAGTCAGGATATCCATGGATACTGACATAGCAATGGATACTTTTAAGGCAGAGATGAACTGATTCTTGATTAGTACAGGAGTCAGGGCTGATGGGGAGAAGGCAGGAGAAGGGGGTTGAGAGGGAAAGATAGATCAGCCATGATTGAATGGCAGAATGGGCCAAATGGCCTAATTTTGCTTCTAGAACTTAAGAACATGTACTTATGAACTTCTTCCCAGCAACAATTGAGCTCTTGAATGCTACACTAACCTTGACTATCAACTTCTATGGACTTGGTTGCACTACCGACTTTAATTTTTCTTTTTAGATTAGTATTGTGGTTATTAATTTATTGAATTTTTGATTATTATATTTTTTTGTTTGTACTCGACATACAGACCTATTCAGCTACTGCAGTAAAAATGTTGTCGTTCCTTTATGACAATTAAACACTCTTGATTCTTGACTCTAGACTCTTTGTGAAAGGCACAAAGAGTTCTTTGGGAGTTGTCAAAGATATTTGGAAGTTGTTGCAGTGAGAAGGAAATCAACAAATGGATTGAAATGAATGGAAAGAATGCAAAGCAATAACACAGTAACATAATAACAAGGCATAATATCATTCATACTAACACCTTCAACAACTACATATATTTCTATAGCATTATTAACACAGCAAAATATTCCAAGCTATTTCACAGGAAAGTCATTGTCAATCAAAATTTGAAAGGTAGGAAAGACAGGTTGATTTGTTTTATTCAGGATGAAAATGTCAAATAGCCGAGGGCATAAAATTATGAGAGGCATGGATGTATATAAAATATAAGAGGAATAGATAGTATAGAGAGTGATAACCTTTTTCCCAGGGTAGAAATGGTCAACATCAGAGGACGCACCTATAAGGTGAGAGGGGGAAATTATAACAGAGATGTGCATGGCAAGTTTTTTACACTGAGGGTAGTGGGAGCCTGGAATGCTTTGCCAGGGGTGGTGGTGGAGGCAGATATGATAGTGGCATTTAAGAAGCTTTTAGATAGGCACATAGATTTGCAGGGAATGGAGGGATATGGATCACTTACAGGCAGATGAGATCGATTCAGCTAGGCCACATGCTCAACATAAACATTATGGGCCGAAAGACCCGTTTCTGAGATGTACTGTTCTATGTTCTATGTTTTATAACTTTAAGGTCCCAGGGGGAAAGTTTCAAGAAGTTGTGCAGGGACAATTTTTATACCGAGAATGGTAGGTTTGGTCAAGTGCTCTGCCGGGAATAGTGGTGAAATCAGATGCAAAACTGAGGTTTTAGGTAGGCATGTGGAGGTGCATGGAATGGATGGATATGGAGCACATGCAGGAAGAAAAGATTAATTTAATATTAAATTATGTTCAACTTGAACATCATAAGTCCGAGATCTTCGGTTTCCTCCCACACTCCAAAGACGTGCAGGTTTGTAGGTTAATTGGCTTGGGTTTGTATACTTGGTATAAGTGTAAATTGTCCCAAGTGTGTGTAGGCTTGCTTTAATGTGCGGGAATCGTTGGTCGTTGAAGGCTCCGTGGGGCAATATAGTGTTTCCACGCTATATCTATAAACTAAACTAAACTAAAGTCAACGAGCCTGTTCCTGTGCTGCATTGTTCTATGTTCAATGAAGTCAGTGACGTAATAAATGATTCATTTCTCCACATATTAATTTAGATGGAAATATGAGTATCTTGTCTCTTAACAGGTCACAGGGGCTTGAAGCAAATAATGATTCATCAATGTTGTTTATTCTTAGGATAGCATGAGAAATGAAGCAGAAGATTTTGAAGGCATTGATGATCGTTAGCTAAAACAAATCTTGAATAAGATGAACATGCCATAGCATCATCTAGTCATACAGCTAGGAAACAGGCCCTGCGGCCCAACTAGCCCGTGTCAAACAAGATGCCCCATCTACAATAGTCCCACCTGCCTGTATGTGTTCCAAAAAACTATAAATCTTTCCGATCCATGTACATATCTAGATGTCTTTTAAATACTGTTACAGTACCTGCCTCAAGCACCTTGTTCATATATCCACTACCCTCTGCGTGAAATGTCATTAGATTTTGCGGGATGGAGTTTTTATTGCTAAACATTGATCTTAGCTTACATTCTTAGTTTGATACACAATGTTACCATTATTAGCTCAGTTCAGTTTAGTTTATTGTCACGTGTACTGAGGTACAGTGAAATGTTTTTTGTTGCTAATTATGTTGTACTAAATTAACACATAAGCTCACATTTGAAGAGCTATCAAAAACTAAATTTATTTGTGGAGTCTACAGCTATGCATTTCTGTTACTGTAACTAAAGATTAGAATTTTTCAACTTTTCTTCCTTGTGCAAGTAATCACCAAATGATTATAGATTAAAAAAAGCTGGAGAAACTCAACAGGTGAGGCAGCATCTATGGAGCGAAGGAACGAAACGTCGCCTATTCCTTCGCTCCATAGATGCTGCCTCACCCGCTGGCTTCCCATCTCCCACCGGACTTCTACAAAATCCTTATCCTCACCTACAAAGCCCTCCACCATCTGGCCCCCCCATATCTCACTGACCTCCTCTCCCCCTACCAACCCTCACAGTCCCTCAGATCCACATCAGCCGGTCTCCTCTCCATCCACAAGTCCAACCTCCGCAGTTTTGGGGACAGAGCCTTCTCCAGGGCAGCTCCCAGGCTCTGGAACTCCCTCCCCCAACTGATCCGCATTCCGTGTCCCTCACCATCTTCCAGTCCCGCCTCAAGACCCATCTCTTCACCTCTGCCTATCCTTAGCCCCACGTCCCCCTCCCTTTTCATCTGTGCATTAATTGCCTCATATTGTGTTTTGAATTGAATTCTGTCTTTACTTTGTGTACTAGTCATGTCTCTACTATTTATTTCATTCCCCTTACATGTTTTTCCTCTACCTGCTAAATTTTTGTAAGGTGTCCTTGAGACTCTTGAAAGGCGCCCATAAATAAAATTTATTATTATTATTATTATTCTCCAGCTTTTTTGTCTACCTTCGATTTTTCCAGTATCTGCAGTTCTCTCTTAACCAAATGAATATGATGATTTAAAGGAGGTAAGATTATATTATTGATTCATGCATATTTATTTTGTATGTTTAGACATTTTATATTTGCATTTTACATCCTAAGGATTTAATCGAGCTTTGTCAATGATGGATTGTCTCTCCGCAAGCACCTGAATTTTGCGTTGATATGAGATTTTAAATCAATATCAATTGAAGTAAATGTCTAAATGTAAGCCTCAATTTTAATGGTCAACATTATTATAAAAATAATAAGCAAATTCTTCTAAATGTAGCTAATATTAATATTGAAAATAGGAATTGCAAGCGTAGTCTTTCCTTAAACTGGACCAAAGAATAACTTAAAATTGGTGACAATGAATAAGGGTGAAGACACGTTTCACTCATTCATGAAAACCTATGTCCTGTCATTTTTTATTCTTCTTCTCTAAGCATGGAAACATTTGCTGTTTGATTTCATACTACATGTAAGTTTCTTTCAAAATTATTTTTTCCCCCTTCTTCTCAGGCATGGTGGAGTAGCGGTTGGGCTACTGTCTTACAGAGCCAGAGATCCGGGTTCATACCGACTGCGGGTGCTGTCTGTACGGAGTTTGTACGTTCTCCCCGTGGGTTTTCTCTGAGTTCATTGGTTTCCTCCCACACTCCAAAGATGTACAGGTTTGTAGGTTAATTGGCTTAGTATAAATGTAATACTGTTTCTAGTGTGTGTAGGATAGTGTTAATGTGCGGGGATCGCTGGTTGGTGCAGACTCGGAGGGCCAAAGGGCCTGTTTCAGTGCTGTATCTAAACTAAATTATTTAGTCTCTGGCGGCTGAATGCTAAAAACTTCACATTCCTCTGGTCTATCATGAGTACTTGCAACTTTATGTACCCTACTTTTCAATTTAACTTTATCTTTTATCTTTTGCTCACCATTGATTGTGTCTTTTCTATGGACTTCCCTCTCTTTTTTTCATGCGAATAATTTCTTGCTAAGCATTATTGACCAGCTTTTTAATTATCTGTCACTGTTCATCTTCTGACCAGTGTCCTGTCCGCCTTGGAAAACATCTCCCCATAATCTTATATTTGCCTTTATTTCGTTTTAGTTGGAGATACAGCATGGAAACAGGCCTGTCCACGGTGAGTCCTTGCTGAACATCGATCACCCGTTCAAACTAGATAGACACAAGATGGTGGAGTACCATAGCGGGTCAGGCAACAGCTCTCGAGACTGCAGTCTGAAGAAGAGTTTGACCCAAAACATCACCAGAGATACTGCTTGACCCGCTGAGTTACTCAAAGGGGCCTTTCCTAGTGTCAACAGAGTCCAGAACCGGGTGATACAGATATGTCAAAGAGTATTCTCCTGAATTTCTACAGGTGCACAGTAGAGAGCATACTGACTGGTTGCATCGTGGCCTGGTTTGGCAACTTGAACGTCCAGGAGCAGAAAAGACTGCAAAAAGTTGTAAACACTGCCCAGTCCATCACCAGCTCTGACCTCCCCACCATCGAAGGGATCTATCGTAGTCACTGCCTCAAAAAGGCAGCCAACATCATCAAAGACCTACACCATTCCGGAAGTGGCGACGAGGTTAACAGCTGCGGCTCGCCTGCAGTCCGTCTGTTTTTACTTTTTGTTGTTGTTTTTTTTGTCTTGTTTTAGCTAAATTTTAGTTTATTAGGTTGTGTTATGGGGGGGGGGGGGGGGGGGGCGGTGGGGTGAAACATGTTTTTTTGTCTCTCCCTTCGGGGGAATGCGACTTCTTCTTGTCGTATCCCCCTTCTCTGTCTCCGTCTGCGCTGAGGCCTAATGGCGGAGCTGGCGGTCTCCAACCGGCGACCGACCTCGAGGCTCCGGAGGCAGAGCCAGCCAGGACTTACAACGCGAGGCTGGCCGGCTTCGGGGCCGAGGCAGCGGTGGCCCGACTCGCTGTTGCGGCGTTCCAGCTTTCGGCAGTGGCCCGGAGCTGAGGCTGCGGGACTCGGAGCTGAGGCAGCGGTGGCCCGACTCGCTGAGGCAGCGGGACTCAGAGCTCAGGCAGCGGGACTCGGAGCTGAGGCAGCGGGACTCAGAGCTGAGGCAGCAGGACTCGGAGCTGAGGCAGTGGGACTCAGAGCTGAGGCAGCGGTGGCCCGACTCGCTGAGGCAGCGGGACTCAGAGCTGAGGCAGCGGGACTCAGAGCTGAGGCAGCGGGACTCGGAGCTGAGGCAGCGGGACTCAGAGCTGGGGCAGCGGTGGCCCGACTCGCTGAGGCTGCGGGACTCGGAGCTGAGGCTGCGGGACTCGGATCTGATGCAGCGGGACTCAGAGCTGGGGCAGCGGTGGCCCGACTCGCTGAGGCTGCGGGACTCGGAGCTGAGGCTGCGGGACTCGGAGCTGATGCAGCGGGACTCGGAGCTGAGGCAGCGGTGGCCCGACTCTCTGAGGCGGCGTTCCAGCTTTCGGCAGCGGCTCGACTCGGAGCTGAGGCTGTGGCGGGCCGACTCGGAGCGGAGACGGCGTTCCGGCTTTCGGCAGCGGCGACATCACCACGGAGGTCCGCTGGACTGGAATGGGGCATCTTCGGCCTGGATCGCCTCAGCGCAGAGGGAGAACAAGGAGGGAAGAGACAGAGACTAAGACTTTTGCCTCCATCACAGTGAGGAGGTGCTTGGTGAACTCACTGTGGTGGATGTTAATTTGTGTTTATTGTATGTTTTGTTATTTATTATTATTGTGTATGACTGCAGGCAACAACATTTCGTTCAGACCGAAAGGTCTGAATGACAATAAAGGAATCAAATTCAAATTCAAATTCAAATTCATCCTGGCCACCCACTCATCTCACCACTGCCATTGTGAAGAAGGTATAGGAGCCTGAGAACTGTAACCTCCATGTTCAGGAACAGCTTCTTCCCTATAGCCATCAGGATATTAAACACAACAACCTAATAAGCTATGAATTACAATAGACTATTATTATTATTATTATTATTATTATTATTATTATTATTATTATAATTATTATTATTATTATTATTATTATTATTATTATTATTATTATTATTATTATTATTATTATTATTATTATTATTATTATTATAATTATTAATATTATTATTATTGCACTGTTATTGTTTGTTCTTTTTTTCTGAGTTTTTGTTGTATTATTTTTTAGGATTACATATTCTGTTGTGCTGCAGCAAGTAAGAATTTTATTGTTCTATCTGGGACATATGACAATAAAACACTCTTGACTCTAGTAATCCTGGCCAAAATTACCTGCAATCATTCTCTTGACCCTGTAACCTACTCTTTGTTGCTGGTCCAGGCAGATAGCAACAGGGCAGAAGGAGAAGGTTACTCAAAGGGGACTTTCCCAGTGTCAACGGAATCCGGAACTGGGAGTTACAGTCTATGGATAAGGCGTGAGTTATTTAATGCAGGAATGAGAGGAAATTTTGTGTGCTAAGGATTTGTGAACCTGTAGAATTCACAAACACAGACAGCTGTTGAAGGGTGGCACAGTGGTGAAGTGCCAGAGCTGCTACCTTCCAGAACCAGAGACCCAGGTTCGATCCTGACTATGGCTGCTGTGTGTACAGAGTTTGTACTTTCTTCCGTTGGCTGCGTGGATTTCCTTCGAGCGCTCTGGTTTCCTCCCACACTGCAAAGATGTACGGGTTATTTGGTTTCAATAAAAATTGTATCTTGTCCCTAGTGTATGTAGGATAGCACTAGTGTACAAGGTGATTGCTGGTCGGCGCAGACTCGGTGGGCCGAAGGGCCTGTATCCATGCTGTATCTCTAAAATATATAGTAATGAGTGGTAGAGGTAGCCTGATGGGCTGAATGACCACTTCTCTTTACTCTGCTTCTATGTGTTCAATGTTACTCAGGCTCTGGTCCCCAAGGGCTGTCAATTTGTTTATAACTGATATTTATCCCAACTCCATCATGTTGTGAGCTAGCATTAACAGAAAATGGCCTTGGAAGCTCTAATTGTCTATCACTAACCAGAGCCTTCAAATGTAGAAAATGTGATTGCTGACCTCCCTCTCAAACAGGTTAACTCTGAATTTGAGATTATCTTCTTTGTTCTTTTTTCTTATCAAAGGTAATAGCTGCTCTGCATCTACTGTGTTGAATACATTTAACATCTTATGGACTTTGATGTGGTGTTATCATTCCAGTGAATCTCTGCTGCACCTCTTCTAATGGTGGAGTGTTCGACTGAGGATTGAACTAAGTCACTTTTTTATTTATCAGAGCACATGGACATAGTTGGCAAGATGGGACTATATTGTCAGTCAATTATTGATTTTAGACTTTAGCCTTTAGAGATACCTCGTGGAAACAGGCCCTTCGGTCCACCGAGGCAGCGCCAAACAGCGATCACCCCGATACACTAGCACTATCCTACACACTAGGGACAATTTATAATTTTACATTAGCCAATTAGCCTACAAATCTGTACGTCTTTGAAGTATGGGAGAAAACCGGAGCACCTGGAGAAAACCCACGCTGTCACGGGGAGAACCTACAAACTACGTACAGAAAGCACCCGTAGTCTGGATCAAACCTGGCTCCATGGTGCTGTAAGGCAGCAAATTTACCACAACGTTCTATGATATACATGAATGCAGTCAAGTCAAACACTAATAAGACAGACACAAAGTGCTGGAACAACTCAGTGGGTCAGGCAGCATCTGTGGAGAATAGGGATAGTGATGTTTTGGGTTGGGACCTTTCTTCAGACCCACTGAGTTATTCCAGCACTTCATGTCATTTTTTTTATTACCAGCATCTGCAGTTCCTTGTGTCTGTGTCTCCAATTTACTGCTTCATTGCAAAATCTCCTCAACGTAGGTCTATTTTAAAGAGGTTCTTCTCCTCTCTCCGACAGGAGTCCTGCGAGACCCTCTCTCATTGATAGATGCCTGTCTTTTCAGCCTCTGATGCCCACCACTTTGTTTGTGTGGAATCACTTCAATGGATGCAAGGTAGTAATGACATGGCACAAGAACAATCTTGCAGAAAATCCACAATAAAATCAAAGGGGGATTCTTCCTGCAAGCCTCTTCTTTCTCTCTTTTCGTCAGCCAATTGAAAAGATTATGTTTCAAACCAATCGTGATAAAAGAGCCAAGATCATCCCTGACCCGGAATGTTCCTTTGGTGTAATGACTAGACACCTGTATAAAAATAAGAGAAGACTTGGATCAGAAAACAATATATTTGGCGAAGATATAAAGTGGACCTCTGCCTAATAGTAGTTTGGAAGTTTAAACAATTATCTTCAACAGTTTCCCCATACTCCTACTTTCACAAGTAGTCGATTTTAATGTGCTAACAATTTATATTGTGCCTTCAAGTGTAAATCTTCACAAAAGAGTTAAAAAAAGAAAATAAGTGATGCCCAGGCAACAAGCAGATAGTTTTTGATTTATCTTCATTTAAATGCTAGTAAGTCCGAGATGTCTGTGCATTCTCAATCACTGTACAGAATTCTTGAGATGACTCACCAATAGTAGGCGGTAGACCAGACTCTCCATCATTGACTCTATTCACACTGTCTTGGGAAAGCAGCCAACATAATCAAGGACCTTTTCTACCCTGGTCATTCCCTCTTCTTCCCACTCCCATCGGGCAGATGAATGAGCATCTCTGGAGGACATGGATAGGTAACATTTCGGGTCGAGACCCTTCTTCAGCCTGATGTCACCTATCCATGTTCTCCACAGATTCTGCCTGACCCACTGAGCTACTCCAACACTTTGTGTGCTTTTTTTGTAAACCAGCATCTGCACTTCCTCGTGGTTCAAGTTTGTCTTATTCTGGTTTTATGTAAGTTTTATCTGTATGAGAGTTTACTGATGCCCACAAGCATCCAACACTCCACTTTATACAGCGTGGTGGGTACCTGAAATATGCTGTCAGGGGTGGCAGTAGAGGCAGATATGATAGTGGTGTTTAAGAGGCTTCTGGATAGGCATGTGCAGAGAATGGAAGGATTTGGATCATATAGTTCAACTTGGCATAATGTTCTGTACAAACATTGTGGGCTGAAGGGCCTGTCCCTGTGCTGTAATTTAAACCAGCATCTGCAGTATCTTCCTACACATTTTGTCTGCTTCGCTGCAAAATCTCTTCAAGGTATGTCTACTTTGAAGATGTTCTCCTCCTCTCTCCAACAAGAGCTCTGCAACATCTTCTCTACACTGCTCCCCTTCTGTGATTCCTCCTGCTCTCCAACTCAACAACCATGTTTTAACCCAAACTCGCTACTTTTTTGCATATCCTTCATCCATTGTTCATTATCTCTCAACATCATCATCTGTATCTCTCATTTCCCTTATCCCTGACTAGTCTGAAGAAGGGTCCCGACCCGAAACATCACCCATTGTTTCTCTCCAGAGATGCTGCTTGTCCTGCTGAGTTACTCCAGCTTTTCGTGTCCATCTTCTGTACTGTTCTATGTTCTTTGTTCTATGAATGTTGTTGATATGACCTAAACTCACACTGCATGCCAGTGCCCCAAGTTCCAATTCTATTCTATTCTATCCAATCCATCCTGTAGCTGCTGACTGCCATTAAGAACAATTAAGAACTTTCTCAAAGTAACTTCAAAGGACACTTTAAGTTATTTTTCATATTTCTTCAAACTTTTTTTGTACAATTGTTGAATGGCAGTGGTCAGCTTGAGTTTATGGCCATGTTTTAATTTTATATCTAACCTCTAATGGAGACCTTCAGTGAAGGTCCTACATTTGCAAACACAGGCTTGAGTCTTGGTGCGCTGACCGTTCATGATGGACTAGACGGATAGCTTCAGATTTCACGTTTCTTCTCTCCCTATCTCACTGCATTTTATCTTTTCATTCCTGGCCATTGTCCACCCTTCTACTAATCAACCCCTCACCTCTCCCCCCGCCCCCCCCGCCCCCCGCACCTGTATCCACCTATCACTGACCTGGGTTTGTCCACTCTGCAGCAATTAGTCTGAAGAATGGTCCCGACCTAAACATTGCCTATCCATGTCCTCTAGAGATGCTGCCTGACCTGCTGATTTGCTCCAGCACTTTGTGTCTTTGTTTTAATATGTTGAAGCCCTTCACGTGACTTGTCAATGGTTTTATTTGTCTTTTCGAGTGCCACTTGTACAACAAGTCGGGCAATAGTGCGCCACTAAACAGTTTATACGTAGAGTTGTTTCGCCAATGCACTCAGCCATCAGCAGCAATCTTACTTTGCAGTCGATGTGACTGATATCACCCAGCTGAAAACATGCGGAATAAAGCTTTCCCCTCTCTGCATTAACTGGTCCATTAGAGAAAATGCAAGCACATCAGAAAAATGGTAAGGGAGTAAGCGGCAAATTACCTGTAATTGGGACAAATGGATGAAGACAAAGTGCAGAGGCAATATTTATTGTACTGAACAGACCAGCCTACATTTGCAATTAGCTTCAATTCTGACATAATTTGAAAAGTCAAGCTGTGTAATGTTGAATTTTTAATTGCGATCATCAGATGCGGAGACAAAGCCCACTGCGCAAAACAGCATTAAATTATAAAATTAGTTGGAAAGAATTTGAGGTAGAATTCTTGCTGATCTCAGCAACTACGTGGAGATTGGGTGATGCCAGATTTAAATTGGAGGCCATTAAACACCCCCATGGCTTTGTTGTTCTCAGTGTTAAAGAAAGAATTAAATTCACCAGGACTACAAAAGCCTTTCAAGTGTAATTACAGTTGCAAAAAGCTGGCGAAACTCAGCGGGTTAGGCTGGATCTCTCGTGAAAAGGAATAGGTGATGTTTCAGGTCGAAACTGAGAATCAGGGGAAAGGGAAATGAGAGATATACGACAAATGAATGGAAGATATGCAAAATGCAAAGATAATCAAGTTGACTAGTATGTTGAATAGGATGGGGGAGGGATGGCGAGAGAGGGAGGGAATGCAAGGGCTACTTGAAGTTAGAGATATCAATATTCATACCGCCGGGTTGTAAGCTGCCCAAGCGAAATATGAGGTACTGTTCCTCCAATTTTGGCCTCACTCTGCCAGTGGAGGAGGCCCAGGACAGAAAGATCAATATGGGAATGGGAAGGGCAGTTAAAGTGTTTGGCAACCCAGAGACCACATAAGCTGAGACAGATTGAGCGAAGGGGTTCATCATTCAGTGTTTAGAAGTTCATTACAGTTTCAATGTCAAAAGGTCAGGAGCCAAAATGTACCCAGGATACAGAGTGGCAACAATAAACTAATAAAGATTTCTGTACAAATAAAAGCTCCTATCAATCGGCGAGACCAAGCGTAGACTTGGCGATCATTTTGCTGAACACTTACGCTCAGTCCACCTTGGTCTACGCGATCTCCCGGTTACCAAACACTTTAACTCCCCTTCCCATTCCCATGGGCACCTTGGTTAGTCGTCAACATTCCCTGAAGGACATCTCACTGTGCTGGGAGACCAACAAGTTTCAGGCAAGCCATTCCTGGATATGTAGATCTGAATATCTTTGATGGAAGTGTTTAGACCAAACATGGGCAGACAGAAGACCCAAAGAAATGCAGATGCTGGTTTGCAGAAAAAAGCACTAAGTGCTGGAGTAATGGAATACTATATACAAAACAGAAACTGTGTAAAAACTCTTCATACATTCTCAATACATCAGTCTGAAGAAGGGTTTCGGCACGAAACGTTGCCTATTTCCTTTGCTCCATATATGCTGCTGCACCCGCTGAGTTTCTCCAGCATTTTTGTCTACCCTCTATACATTCATTAGTGTCATACTCGGTAGTCTTCATACCTATCTATAAACAAAACACACTTGCCACTCATGTGCCCCCCTTCCCTTGTTTGAGGGGTGTCCACACTGGACTCTCATTGGGTCAGGCACCATTTCTCAAGAACATGGATAGGCGACCCTTTGGTTCACAACCTGAAACATCACCTATCCACATTCTCCAGAGATGCTGCCTAACCCACTGAGTTACTCCAGTGTTTTATGTCTTTTTTTATGGGCTTACAGGACTAGATAAGATGGGGCACCTTGGTTGACATGTACTAGGTGGGTCGAATGGCCTGTTTCCGTGCTATATGATTCCAGGCCTCTATGAGTTGGCGAGGAGAGTTTTAAATCCGTGCCTCAGGAGCACTCAGAAGCCCAGCATAAACAATGGAAGTAGTAGACCAGCTTCTCAACTGTCTTTCTCTTTGTCCAGCTCCTGCTCCACCTGTTAAAGAGACCACATTAGCTGCCTTGCAACCAATCGAACATAAACACGAATAACGCTGCCAAAAATGGCGGCGCCAGCATGTGTAATATTAGCAAAAAGAATTTCAATGTGTAGTTGCATATGTGACAAATAAAGCACCATTGAACCATTGAAGAGTTCAGCACCAGGCACAGGCCATTTGGCCCACAATGTCTGTGTCGAACATGGCGTCAAGACCATCTCTTATAATCCTGCACATAATCAATATCTCTCAATTCCCTGCATAACCATAGACTTATCAAAGAGTCTCATAAATGCCGCTATCATATCTGCCCCCACCATCATGCAAAATATGCGGAAAGAACTGCAGATGCTGGTTTAAATCAGATAGTCACATGTCAAGTCAAGTCACATTTATTTATATAGCACATTTAAAAAACAACTCTCGTTGGCCAAAGTGCTTTACATTTGTTATAAGAATAGTATAAACAAACAAGCTACATACATATATACATATAGCCCTCACTCAGTGGACGTCAGGAAAGGCTAGACAGATAGAGAAAAAATGCTGGATTAACACAGCGGGACAGGCAGCATCTCCCATTCCTTATCTCCAGACATGCTGCCTGTTCCTCTGAGTTTCTCCAGCATTTTGTGTCTATCCACCATCATACATATGGTATGGAAGCAAGTCTTCTTTGGTCTGAAGGGAACTCCATCAGACTTGCAGGAAAATTGAACATAGAACATGGAAAGGTATAGCACAGGAACAAGTCCTTCAGTCTAGAATGTCCACTCTGAACATGATGCTGATTTAAACTAATCTCTGCCTGCACGTGATCCATATCCTTCCATTCCCCGAATATTTAGAGAGAGAGAGAGAACTAGAGAAAGACATGGAGGGAGAAGGGAGAGAGACGGGGGCAGAGGGAAAGGAGGGAGAGAGGGCAATGAGAGAGAGAAAATATGAGAGAGGTAGAGATATAGAGAGGGAGAGCGTGATAAAGACAGGGGAGAATGAGGGCAGAGAGAGGAGAGAAAGAGTGAGAGTGCAAAGAGAGGAGGGAGGGAGAGAGAGAGAGAGAGAAATAAAGTTAGATTGGAAAGTTAGGTAGAAAGAGGAAGATATAGGAGAGAGGTAGAGAAAGAGAAACGCACAAAGAGAAAGAGAGCAGGAGAGAAAGAGAGAGAGAGAGGGGGGGAGGAGAGAGAGAAATACAGGAGGAGGGATGGAGAGAGGGGAGAGAGAAAGAGGGAGGGAAGGTGAGGGGGATAGAGAGGAGAGAGAGAGGAGAGAGAGAGAGTGAGAGAGAGAGGGGAACAGAAGAAGTGAGAGAAACAGACAAAGAGACAGGGAGAGATGGGAAAGAGAAAGGAAAGAAGAGGAGAGGCAGAGTAGAGGACAGAGATAAATAGAGGATATCGATGCGAGGGGGAGAGAGAGAGAAGAGAAGAGGACGATGAGGGGGTGGTAGCGAGAGAAAGGAGAGAGAGAGAGAGAGAGAGGCGGACAGAAGAGGAAGAGAGAGAGAAACAGACAAAGAGAGAGGGAAAGGTGGGTGAGAGAGAGAAAGGTGGGTGAGAGAGAGAAAGGTGGGTGAGAGAGAGGGAGAGAGGGGGGGAGAGAAAGAGAGAGAAAGATATGTAGAGGAAAAAAAAAAAAAAACCGAGAGAGAGAGAACGAGAGAGAGAGAGATAGAGAGAGAGAGAGAGAGAGAGAGAGAGAGAGAGAGAGAGAGAGAGAGAGAGAGAGAGAGAGAGAGAGAGAGAGAGAGAAAGAGAGAGAGAGAGACTGTGTCATTGAAACTTTCCATTATTTTAAAAACTCCTCCATTTAGTGTGAAAATTCCCTGAGACTTCTGTACATTGTCGAGGGAGCAGGGTGCGGCTGTCATTGGCGGACTGCCGAGAGTGCCTGGATATCGAGGGTTTTAAGTTTTTCGGTGCCTTTGCCGTGTTTTGGCACTGTTTCTCTGCCCTAAAGTCATTTTGCACAGGGCGGCTGCCTGGCTTAATGTGAAGAAGGTGCTTTTGCGTTCAGCAAGACAGGGTGAGCTGTTTTCAGATGTGGATGAGCTTGGGAACTTTCCTTCTTCAGCTGGAGGACTTTGCTTTTTGAGGATTGCTTTGGACTGTGACTGTCCCTGGGAATTAATTTGCTGAGCTGCTGGAGTGCCGGGAGCAGGTTTGTGCCTCTGTCCGGATGGCGATGGCGGGAGCTCGGCCGAAGGAGAGGAGCTACGCAGCAGTGACATCAGCAGCGGAAGTGAGGCCATCTGAATATGAGCCTCATGTTGACTTGGACTGGGACAGTTTTGGTATCTCGGTTCAAACTGGGCCCCAGATGTCCAGGGGAGTAATTACGAAGGCTATGAATGCCCTTCTTGGGAGGGGGGATATTGTCTCTTCCGAGCTCGAGAGGGGAAAGGTTGAGATGATATTGAAGACCCGGGAGGATGTGGCCACAGTGTTGGAGAGGGGGATTTCAGTGGGGGGGGTCCATATACAGGTGGACCCATGGGTGTCCAGGGTGAGACCGGTTCTCCTGCGGAGTTGCCCTACATGTATTCTGGATGCGACACTCATTCCGTACCTGTCTCAGATTGGGGAGGTGCGGTCTAAGTGCTTTAGGCTCATGCACCCTAGGGGGGACCCGGAGGAAAAAGGGATTCTCAGTTTCAAGAGGAGGGTGTTTGTGAAGGTGGGGGTGGGGGAAGGCGATGAAGGGAGCTTCGAGGTGGAGTGTAGGGGTCTCCCTAGAACCGTGCGTTGGAGTTGGGGAAAGGCATGGTGTCATGCGTGCGGTGGTTATGGACATCTCCGTAGGGAATGTCCTAATCACGGGGTCGCTGCTAGAACTTCTAGCGCAGCGGCCCAGGAATGCACTGCTGGCCCATCAGGGGTTGCTCGTCATGCCTCGGTGGGGCGGGGTGGAATTGCTGACCTGGCTGGGGATGCCGGCTCTGCCTTGGTGATCCGGGGCGGCGGAGATAGCCATTCTGGGTCTGCGAGTTCCGCCTTGGGGACCCGGGGCAGCGAGGGCCCCCGCCCCCTACATCCTGAACCTGTGGGGGTGGCTGAAGGTGAGGCACAGGGGGAGGGTGGAGAGGAATGGGAGCAGCAGAAGAAGAAGAAGAAAAAGCAGAAAAAGATCACCCAAGCGAGTCAAAAGCAGGCGGGTGTGCAACTGCCGAGTGCGTAGATCACCCAAGGGGCGCCTGTCAGCTCCAGTGAGGTCCAGAGTGCAACTGCCGTGGCCCAGCAAGGAGCTGAGGTGGCTCTGACGGGAGTAGGGAAGGTAAAACGTGCGGGTGGTAAAGTGGCTGGGGGTAGTGTGGAGGAGGAAGACCCTTTCCTTATGGAGGTCACCACACCGCCGCATGCTAGTGGGACAAAAAGGAGGATTGGGCCTGGCGAGGAAGAGCAAGGACGTGGGTCCAAAGTTAGGGGGGTGCATTTTTCCAGACCTTCCACCACCGATGTGGTTGGAGGTCAGGAAATGACGTCTTCTGGGTTGGAGGTTGAGCCTCCGCTTCAGGGATCTCCCGAGGGTACCACAAGATCAGGTGATAGGGTAGACCCCTCTGGAGCTGTGTCCTCTGGGCGGGGGGATGTCCTTTCATCTCAGGGGCCCTCCGGGGGAGTTATCTCATCGCGGGTTGGACTTAGCTCTCCTGGGGGTGTGTCCTCTGGGTCAGAGGAGGTCCCCTCGTTTCAGAGGCCTACTGAGGGTGTTGGCACGCTAGAGGGTGGGGTAAGCTCCCCTGGTAGTGTGGACCCTGAGACATGGGATGAGCAGAGTCAGCCCGAAGGGGGGGGGGGGGGGGGGGTCGGGGGGAATGGTGTACCAATCTGTGCTCAATATTAGAGCCAATGGAGGTGCTAAGGTGTGTATTGTACTGCCGGCAGAGTTGGCAGGGGAGAGTAAAAAAGCAAGTGGAGAGCCTCTGGGTGTTGCCAGTGGAGGGGGTGCTTTAGATACTGTGGAGGTCGGAGCTATTTCAGGTGGCGATCCTCTTTCAGATTCTGGGGGTGCCAGTTTACCACAGACCCTGGGGGTGCCTCTTGTTTTTTCTTCCCTAGGCCCAGGTGTAGAGGGTGAGGGCAGAGCGCAGGAGCCCAGCCAGTCAGTGGGCTGCGTGATGCGGATAGGGGCTTCGGGATCCTTCCCCGGCATTAATCCTGGGGGTGGTGTCATGCCGGAGGAGGGGGAGAGTGATTGTGCCAGCTTGTGTGGAGCAGTTAGCGAAATTCCAGAGAGCTCTGGTCTTTCGACTTCTGAAAATGACCTTGGTGATGCTGAGCATGTTGTGTCAGGTGCGAGTAACTTGGACGATAGCCCAGGAACCAAGGTCGAGTCTCATGCAATTGTTATCTGTGAGGTGCGGGAGTTTTTAAAAACAAACCGTACCAACAGGACAAAGATTGAGGCTGCTAAGAGACGGTGGGCTGATCTGGCGGACTTAGTTAAAACTCTCGAGGCTATCCTTGCCACCAAGGATAGTGATCATCGTGACTCTGAGCAGTGCCAGCTTAGAGACTTTTTGGAGCTCCTAAGAGAGAGGGCTACAGAGCCCACGAGGAGAAGTGTGAGGGTTTCAATTTAATGTGCCAGTGCATTCACGCTAGCTACATTAAACTTAAACGGGAGTAGAGCGAGTTTTCGCAGATTCCAGCTTTTATCAGTCCTTAGGGAGAGAAAATTTGCAGTGTGTTTTCTGCAGGAGACGCATACTGTTGTCAGTGATGAACCCACCTGGAGATTGGAGTGGGAAGGTGAGGTCTATATGAGTCATCTTAGCTCAAATTCGAGTGGGGTGGCCATTCTGTTGGCTCAGAATTTCCTGCCCAATGTTATAAAAGTGCAAGAAGTTGTGCCAGGACGTTTGCTCCATCTGGCCGTGAGCCTGGACGGCATGCCGTTGCATTTCATTAACGTGTATGCCCCCAGCTCCGGCACGATGCAGGCCGGCCTACTTCAGGAGGTGACTGCTCTGTTGAGCACTATTGATCGGGGAGAGTGTGTCTTCCTTGGGGGGACTTTAACTGCACGCTTGAGGTGCGAGATCGTTCTGGTACTCAGTGTGCCCCTGCTGTAGCGAAGAAGCTGAGAGGGTTGATTGATTCTTTTGAGTTGGTTGATGCGTGGCGGGACCTCAACCCAGACTCCACTGCTTTTTCGCGGAGGTCTGAGGGCGGTGGTTCCCGCATTGATCGAATATATATCTCCCGAGCGTTTGTTTCCCGTGTCTCAGCGGCCTCAATGCAGCTGGTGCCGTGCTCCGACCACTGTCTGGTGCGTGTGGATTTTAATCCAGCACGCGCTCGGGCCGGGTCTGCGTACTGGCACTTTAATTACCGGCTGCTGGAGGATCGGTGTTTCCGGGAGTCATTCAGTCGGTTTTGGGTGAGGTGGAGAGAGAGGCAGACGAGCTTCTCTTCCCTTAGGCAGTGGTGGGATGTGGGGAAAGCTCACATCCGTCTTTTTTGTAAGGAATACACGTGGGGGTCGACCGGGCGGCGGGACTCAGCGGTCGAGAGGCTTGAGAGAGAGCTGATGGACGCAGAGTCTCGCCTGGGTCAGGCGAATGGGGTGTGTTTCAGGAGAAGAAGGAAGCCTTGAGGAACCTGCAACTTGAGCGGTCCCGAGGCGCTTACGTGAGGGCGCGGGTCCAGATGCTGCACGATCTGGATCGAGCTTCGCCTTTCTTTTTCTCTCTGGAGAAGGGGCGGAGAGCCCGCAAGCAGCTCGTAGAGCTGCTCGCAGATGATGGCTCCTCTGTCACGGATCCAGAGAGGATTAGTGCATTGGTCAGGTCCTTTTATGGATCCCTGTTCTCCGCAGGTGGAGTCAGCGGGGAAGCTCAGCAGGACCTGTGGGAGGGTCTACCGATTGTAGATAGGGAGGTGGCCGATCTTCTTGATGGCCCTTTATCTTTGGAGGAGTTGACTCGTGCATTGCATCAGCTCAGGAGGGGTAAGTCCCCCGGGCTGGATGGGCTGACGGTAGAGTTTGTAAGAGCCTTCTGGGGTATCCTGGGGGGTGATTACATGTTGGTTCTGGGGGAGAGCCTGGCGACCGTGGAGATGCCCCTCTCATGGCGTAGAGCAGTTGTTGTCCTGCTGCCCAAGAAGGGGGAACTCCGCTTGTTGAAAAACTGGCGCCCGGTCTCTCTCCTATGCACAGAGTATAAAGTTTTTGCACGGGCGATGGCAAATCGCCTGGGCTCCGTGCTGTCTCAATTGATTCACCATGACCAGTCCTACAAAGTCCCTGGCCGGTCCATCCAGGATAACATCCACCTGGTTAGGGACCTGATTCATCTAGCACAGGGTACTGGTCAGTCAGCTGCTTTTCTGTCTCTTGATCAGGAGAAGGCTTTTGATAGGGTAGAGCATTGATTGATTGATTGATTGATATAATTTAATTGCCACACAACCAAGGTCGGTGGTATTTGGGTTGCCAGCAGCGGCACAATAATAAAGAACACAACCACAATAAAAAATTTACACAAACATCCACCACATCATTCATCACTGTGGTGGAAGGCACAGAGCTTGGCCAGTCCTCCTCCATTTTCCCCCGTGGTCGGGACCACCACCCTCCACAGCCGTTGCTGCGGGCGTCCAGATGGTAAGGGACAAAGTCAAAGTCAAGGTGAGTCCAGGATCGGCTCTTCCCAACCAGAGACCGCGGCTTCAGGCTGGTGAAGGCCGCAGGCCGGCGGTCAAAGTTTTAAAGTACCTGCCGTGCCGCAGCCGGAAGCACCGCAGTCTGCAGGGCCGGCGGTCGAAGCTCCCCTCCAGGGGAGATTGTAAGTCCATGCCACACCCGCGGTAGAAGACGGCCGCGGGCCGGCGGTGGAAGCTTTTTCTTCCACCCGGGTCCTCCACGAGGGAACCCGGGCTGTAGACGCCGCACCAGCTGGAGTTCTGCAGACCGCGGCTTTTCGGGACGTTGCAAGCGTTTGGATTTGGACCGCATTTTGTGGCCCGGGTCCGCCTTTTGTATGCTGCAGTGGAGTGCCTTGTGAAGGTTAATGGTGCGTTGATGGCTCCCTTTCATTTTGGGAGGGGGGTTCGTCAGGGGTGCCCATGTCAGGTCAGTTGTACTCGGTCTGTGTGGAGCCGTTCCTGTGTCTTCTTCAGAGGAGGTTGACAGGCCTGGCCCTACCTGGCCCGGGGGTGGAGGTGGTTCTTTCGGCGTATGCCAATGATGTACTCCTTATGTTCACCGATCCTGGTGACCTACGGAGGATGCGTGATTGCCAGAAGATTTTCTCGGCTGCATCTTCTGCCAGGATTAATTGGAGCAAGTGCTCTGGACTTTTAGTGGGTCAGTGGCAGGTGGACTCCCTGCCAGAGGAGATGGCAATGTTTGCGTGGAGCACCACGCACCTCCTCTATCTGGGGGTGTACCTGAGTCCCACTGAGGATGCTTGACCGGCAAACTGGCAGGAGTTGGAGACAAAAATGGTTGCCCGGCTGGGTCGCTGGTCAGGCCTGCTTGGAGTTCTTTCTTTTCAGGGGAGGGTGTTGGTCATAAACCAGCTGGTGGCCTCGATGTTATGGTACCGGCTGGCTACTCTTGTCCCGCCTTCCATTTTTGTAAATGCTTTACAGAAGAAATTGGTGGAGGTCTTTTGGGGAAATAGGAAGCACTGGTTTTCCGCAGCGTTCCTGAATCTCCCGTTAGAGGAGGGCGGCCAGTCCTTGGTATGTGTGCGTACCCAGGTGGCGGCTCTCCGCCTCAGGACTCTGAGGAGGTATATGTATATAGAGAACCCCCCCAGATGGCACGCTTTTGCCACGTATTTTTTCCGACGGGGTCGTTGTCTAAGGGGGGTCTCGCGGCTCCCGGTGGCAGGCATCAGTCGACCCGCCCTAGGCGGCTTGCCTGTTTTCTACCGGGATGTTTTAAGAGTAAGGAATCTGGTTGTTTTCAGCCAGCGTGTTGCTCCACGAGGGGAGGGGGATGTTGCGGCTGTGGGAGTGGCCGGTCCTCACCCAATCATGGCGGGTGTCGAGGAAAGGCGTGTGCCTAGAGTGGTTTTGAATGAGCTCTTACCCGCTCCGTCAGATCTGCTCATCGGGCCTCGGTTCCGGGATATATCTCGGGCACCGGCTCCACGCAACCTGAGCCGCCTTTCGGAGATGATTAACGTGCCGTTTCGTGACGCGAAGAGACGCTCACTGTATAGAATGTTCCTGCACATTCTGCACCTCCTTGCCTTCGTCTCCCGTCCCGGCACACCATGGCGGACGATGTTACCACCTGAAGGCGGGGAAGGTCCCCAGTGGGGGTCCCTCTACAAGGGAGTTGTCCCCCTTTACATTGGGGACCTGGGGTGGAGAGTGCTGCACAGAGCGGTGGCATGTAACAAACTTTTGAGTCGGTTCAAGGGCTCGTCCGCTGCTTGTATTTTCTGTGGAGAGGAAGAGACCGTGTTCCACGCGTATATGGAGTGTGAGAGGCTACTGCCCCTGTATCAATATCTGAAGGGGTTGTTCCTAAAGTTTTGGTTGCATTTTAATCCTACGATTCTTGTGTTTGGACACAAGGCAGGGTGTGGGGAGAGCCAAGTGGGGGGGTGGGACTTACCTGTCGGTTTACTCCTGGGCCTGGCCAAGATGGCCATACGTGGGTCCAGGCAGCAGGCGGTTGATGGTCAGGCTAGAGTCGGCTGCCTGCCCCTCTTTCGGGCCTACGTCCGTGCACGTGTGTCCCTGGAGAGGGAATACGCGGTGTTCACGGGGACTTTGGAGGTCTTCCGTGGGCGCTGGTCACCGCGTGGGGTTGAGAGTATTGTGAACAATGATTGTAATGTTGTATTATAATGACACTTGATATAATGTAATTTCTTTTTGTTTATGACTTGATCTGTTGTATCATTTGTTGTGTCGAATAAAGTCTTGGAATTTAAAAAAAAATTTTTTTTAAAAGAGAGAGAGAGAGATGACAGCTTAAAAAGAGTGGAGAAAAATAAATCAGCAAGAAAGTGACCAATGAGTCTAGCTTCCAAGTGCCAGAACATTAATCAATCCTTACTTTTATAATAAACCTCAATGGGGCCCTCTACTTGTTTGAAGAGCAACAGCTAGAGGAAAATATTGGAGCTGACAGCCAACGGGAATGGAGAATTCAATAAAAGCAGCAGAGAGGCGGCTGCTCTTGTATTCCGCAAAGGATTCAGCTGCCAACATTTCTGCAGTTTTATTCGAAAGGAATAATGATATCTAATCTTGCCCAAAGCACACTTAATTTGACAAGTCCCAAAGAGTGTGGCAGAATCACTTTGTGACCAGCTGAATATGTGGACTCGAGCATAGAGGGGCCACTCACAACATTATAGAAACAGACAATGCAGCAGTCTGTGTTTTCCGCCCAGTTGCCTGACTGTGCATCTGCAGATATTTGTTTAAATCCTTCGAGACGGAAAAGCAGTCCATGCCCAGAGTCAGGTCAGACCATTCCATGGTGGGTGGGTACTGGTTGTGTACTGTGATAGAGATTGAGGTTGGCATTTACATTATTACAGCCGGCTTAGCAAGGAACAAGCATTATATATGAATCGAGTCTTCATGGCACGATGTCACTTCTAAGAATCTGTGATGGGCTTTTGCTTGGCTTGGCCATTGGACATTTTAATTAACATTTAAAGATTTTTCACAAAGTACTTTTTTTTGTCATCATCGAATGGAAATTATGCACGTCTCATTTTATTGCTCATCAGTAGCAACAATTGAAAACATTAAAGGAATCAAACATCCATCAAGGAGTTGTAATCTTACAGTCAGAGAAAATCGGTTTCTGTTTCGAGACTCTGTTTCCTTGCTTTGACTGAGATGGGCAGTTAGGACATTAATTGGAAGCTAATTAATTGGTGCTAATTATAGACAACGGTGATAGAGCTGCTGCTTCACAGCGCCAGAGACCCTGGTTCGATCCTCACTGCGGCTGTTGTTTGTGTAGAGTTTGCCCGCTCTCCCAGAAATCTCATGGGTTTCCTCCTGGTGCTCCAACTTTCTCCTACATTCCAAAGGCGTTGAAGGTCTGTAGGTTAATTGGCCCCTGTAACTTGTCCCTAGAGTGGATGAGAAAGTAGGATAACATGGAACTAGTATGGACAGTGATCGATGGCCAGTTTGGACTTGGTGGGCCAAAGGTCCTTTTTCCATTCTGTATCTTTGAATCAATTAAACAAGAAGGGTCGCGACCCGAAACGTCACCCATTTCTTCTTTTCAGAGATGCTGCCTTTCCCGCTGAGTTACTCCAGCATTTTGTGTCTATAAACAATAAATTAATTGGCTCCAGTTAATACCTTTTCTCATATTAATTCCCAGATATATATCCAGGAGTTTTCTTGAATGCTGGCATTAAATTTCATAAGAAAGAAGGTAGGAAGAAGATTATTTTGTTGAAAATGTTAATTCATACCACTTATGGCAATTTCACAGTGATCTCCAATGCAAAATAACCATAAGACCCTAAAAGTCTAATAGCACAATAAAAAGTTATTGGATTTGCATCTCAAATGCTGGACGATTGATCCCAAGACCTGAGTTTGAATTCCTCTACAATAATAGCTGAGGATTCTAACGCAAATATTAAATCTGGAATAATATATGCATTAATTACAATGACCATGAGAGTGCCACAGTACTTTAACAACACGGAGGAAACCCTCCCGGTCACAGAGAGAATGTGTCAACACCACAGACAGGCATAGCACCAGAGGTCAGGATTGAACCCGGGTCTCTAGGTGCTGTGAGGTAGTAGCTCTGCCAGCCGTGCCACCGTGCTGCTCTGAATTGTCCTAACCCCCAGCCCTTGAGTTGGAGACCAGTGTGCTCCATGGCTGACGTTAATGAAGAACCGTTATATCACTGGGAGCCTGGGTAAGTGCCGAAGGCATCGCTCATTTAAACCATCTTGTTTGAAAATATATTAGCAATTACTCAAACCAAGCCAATCACCACAGGAGTGCTGTACGCTACTGAGCAAATTAGTTACGTCTCACTCTCTCTTGCCAGACATCAAGGATGAAGTTGACACAGATATACATGAACTAACATTAATTTATTAACACGGCGATGATAACTCATTTAATGCCACCATAAAATTAAGCATTAAGGAATGCGTGAAGTCCTTGAGTAATTGTTATTAACTGACAATGTTCTAACTTTACGCGCTGTTGCATCGTTGAGAAATTATCACAACAGTTCATCAATGGACGTGAAAACAATGCAGTAACATTTGTCAAACAAGGCCAAACAATTGGGCAGCACGGTGGTGCACGGTCGTGTAGCAGTAAAGTTGCTGCCTTCCAGCGCCAGAGACTCGGGTTCGATCCTGACTACAGATGCTGTCTGTACGGAATTTCTACGTTCTCCCTGTGAATGTGTGGGTTTTCTCCGGGTGGTCTGGTTTCCTCCCACACTCCAAAGAAGTAGGTTAATTGGCTTTGTTAAAATTGTAAATTGACCCTAGTGTGTAGAATAGTGCTAGTGTATGGGTGTGATCGCTGGTCGGCACGGACTGGGTGGGCTGAAGGGCCTGTTTCCGTGCTGTATCTCTAATGTCTAAAGTGTAAAGAACTCAGGGATATTCTTCTCTTCATGTCCTTTGGGGTCATTTTGAAAGGTGGTTCTTTCGTTTAACAAAGAATCCTCCAATTTCAGACCACGATAAATCTGCACCAACTCATATGCAGCACTATGCAATACTTCCTTTTATTAATAATCATTTTTAGATCGATCATGGTCCACCCCGAGGATGCACTGAGTCTTTATAGCACCACTAAACTGCAGTCTTATATAAAGAGCAGATTTTAATTATTCACCAAACAGTGAGCCTGTCGCAAAGCTATTTGGCCTTTATGTATTCCTCACTAAAAATAATAACCCAATATTGGGTAAACATGTTTTTTACTGTTAGTCTCTCTTAGACTTCAATCAATTAAATATAGGTTTGCACCAGGTCTCAACATTAGTAATTTATTTTAGAGATGCAGCATGGAAGCAGCTTTGTCTGCACACCAAGGCTATGCTGACCATCAATCACCCATTCACACCAGTTCTACATTATCCCACTTCGTGCCCTACACACTCGGGGCAATTTACGGAAGCCACTTAGCCTGCGTGACTTTCGAACGTGGGAGGAAAGGGGAGCACCTGGAGAAAACCCATGCGATCACAGGGTGAACAAGCAAAGTTCACACAGACTGCACCCTCAGTTAGCCTTGAACCCCGGGTCTCTGGCGCTATACAGATGGGGGATATCCGAAACAAAAACTGAAAAGACTGAAAAAGGTGGTGAAAGAAGCAATGGGTGACGTTTCGGGTCGAGACCCTTCTTCAGACTGAAGAAGAATCTCGATCCGAAACATCATACATTCCTTCTCTCCAGAGATGCTGCCGGTCCCGCTGAGTTACTCCTGCATTTTGTGTCTATCTTCAAATGACGTCATGCGCTCTAGACGGCTGTGATGACGTGTGCGACCGTCATGTGTAAATGACGGCCACGTGGGACAGGCCCTTTAGGCTGCAACTCTACCGCTGCGCCACTGTGCCGCCCTTCTCTGAGGCCCAACAGGTTATGGGCCAAGTGTGCCTAAGGCAAATAAATCTTTTTCAAAACAGTGCAGGAGGAACTCAGTCTGAAGGAGGGTCTCATCCTGGATTGTCGCCTGTACATTCCCTTCATGGATGCTGCCTGACGCATTGATTTCCTCCAGCACTTTGTGATTGCCTCAGGATTTCAGCATCTGCAGCCTCTTGTGTCTCCAGAGAAATCTTGATCAAAATGCAAAGTGCTGGAAGAACTCAGTCTGAAGAAGGGTCCTATCCGAAAATGTTGCCCGCCTATCCCTCCACGGATGCTGTCTGACCCATTTTCCTTTAGTACTTTGTGTTTAATTTAGGATTTCAGCATCTGCAACTTGTATCTCTAAATTAATCTTGATTGGATTAGCATGGACTGGGCCAATTAGCTGCCTTCTTTGTCAGAGACCTTTAGACTTTGGAGACTTTAGACTTTAGAGATACAGCGCATTAACAAGCCCTTAGGCCCACTGAGTCCTCGCCGCCCACCGATCCCCGTACACTAGCACTCTCCTGGGTGATTCTTCAGTAACTGTCTACTTTGGTGTTCCTCTACTTTGATGCCGTATATACAGAAATCCCGTAATTCTATACAATTTCTTCTTTTTCTCTATTGTTAATAAACATAATCCTGATAAATAAAGATTAAACCCTAGATGAATAAAGTGTTATGTTTTATTTTTTTCCCCGATGTTCGATGTTCATATGAGTACCTTTAATCATTGTCATATCTGAACGCTGTAGAACTTTTAGAAAATTAAACATTTTTGCACTTTTTTGATTTGCAGTGTAGATGGGTCCGTGCCGTGTGCCATACATCCAAATAATTTCTCCAGGCATTGCCTCCCGGCGAGGCAATGCTGGGCTAAAGTTTTGGACCGTCATATCCGCAACGGTCATCTCCGTCACTTAACACCCGAGCTCCTGGACTCCAGCTCCAGCACCAGCTCCAGCTCCTCCACTTATCTTCTTTTTGTTCATTTGTTTTATAGCTCCATCTCCAGCTCCATCTCCATCTCCAGTTCCAGCTCCATCTTCAGCTCCAGCTCCAGCTCCAGCTCCAGCTCCAGCTCCAGCTCCAGCTCCAGCTCCAGCTCCAGCTCTATCTCCATCTCCATCTCCAGTTCCAGCTCCATCTCCAGCTCCAGTTCCAGCTCCATCTTCAGCTCCAGCTCCAGCTCCAGCTCCAGCTCCAGCTCCATCTCCATCTCCATCTCCAGTTCCACCTACAGCTCCACCTACAGCTCTAGCTCTATCTCCATCTCCATCTCCATCTCCATCTCACCAGTGTTGAGGAAACCCTAATCCATGTTCATATGTTGCTTCCTGTTCTCAACCTTTAACAAACTGTTGGAGCCTTAAGATAGTTTTAGCCATCTCCGTCACGCGACACTCCCAAACTTGATAATCTCCATCACAGTAATTCATATCCGTCACATGAGTATGTTATGCTCATAATGTGTAAAATAATACAGCATTGATCATAATTATCAATTGTAATTATGAAATAGTGAAAGACTGGGACAAAATTTTTCTTTTATATTCTTAAATCAGTTATATTTTACAGTGTTGTTCATCATAAAAATGCGACAGATATGACTGAATGCAATGGTCAAAGAAGAGGAAAAATGTATTCAATTCTCTAAAAGATTGTGCCAACATATTTTTCCCATAGTAGAGATGTCCATCTATGTGAAACACCATTCAAAGTTGCAAAAATTTAAGTTTTATAATTGGGTTTCCAGAAACTTAAAAGTAGACACTTACAGAAGAATCACCCTCCTACACACTAGGGACAATTTATAATTTTTACTGAAGCCAATTAACCTACAAACCTGCACGTCTTTGCAATATGGAAGAAAACCAGAGCACCCGGAGAAAGCCTACACAGTCACATGGAGAATGTACAAACTCTGTACAGGCAGCAACCGTGTTCAGGATTGAACCCGCGTCTCTGGCACTAGGCACCAACTCTACCGCTGCGCCACTGTGCCACCTGATTCTATGCTTTGTCCATGATGTAGAGAAGGTGCGAGCTTGTTGATAAGGTTGCCATGTTGAGAGTAATGGGCCTGTGCCACTTCAGCGATTTAGCAGGCGACTGCCGGCGACTGTCAAGTTGTAGCAGGTCACTGAAAAACCGGCGACTGGAACAGCGACTGTCAGAGTGGAACACACACACACACACACACACACACACACACACACACACACACACACACACACACACACACACACACACACACACACACACACACACACACACACACACACACACACACGCATCGCTTCCTTCACCAGCCAGTTATACGGGTGGGGGACAGGGCAAGCGGGGGGAGCGCTGTCGGAGTGAAATTCACACCGTGCAAAGCCAATTTGATACAGACACACACCACAATGAACAGGAAGGTTGGCGCTGCAATTAAAACGGTGAAAGCACAGTGTACGGGATGGGTCACTTAAGTCCTTTAAAAGGGGGGGGGGGAGAGTGTGGGAGAGTGTGGGAGAAGGGGGAGAGATGGGGTGGGGAGAAGGAGTGGATTCAACTTTTAAGAAGCTAGAAATACACGGCTGGTGGACATTAACATTGCCGGCCGGTTATCCTTGGTTCTGAAAACTACTGTTTATGCTTTTTTTCCCCAATGAGCCAATCAAATTCACCGGTCAGCACCGGCACCAGCCTACCTCACCAGGCCACAGCCTACATCACCATGGCCACCTACTACAACAGCACCTACCGCACACAGTAACGTATGGCGTCAAAACCACTGTCGCTGCAAATTTTTCAACATGTTGGAAAATTAGCGGCAACCAGAATGATACCGCAACTAGTTATGAGAATGCGGGAACTACTCACCATGCGCCATGCAGGCGACCCCACTGCCAACCTCCGGTGAACATGTGGCGACCTTGTGACGACCTTATAATCTCCTGTAGTAGCCTAAAATGTTGCGTAAGTGCGAGAGGCCCATAAGAAACAGGGAACAGGCAAAGTGGAATGTTGATTAGCATATGCATACAGATAAGCAGTCAAGATTCAGGGCTATCCTTTCTTTTCCAAATGACCCATACTTTGTGACCATGGCTAAATGCTGCTGCAATCCTTGAACCTCAGAGGATTAATACAGAAAATTGCACAGATGACAACTGCTGGGAATTTTTCCTTTGATTTATTGATCAACATTTTACCAGTGGTCACATTTATTGAAATACAACAGGACTTCCTGTGTCTCAAATGCAAAACAAATCAGAGATACACAATAATATTCCTCATTCATTATAAATCATTATTGATTATCATTATGTATGATTGGTCATGAAACATGAAGTGTGTGTAAGTGTTCGAAATGTTTCTTGAGACATTGTCCATCCACTCAATAATGTACTCTTTTTGTGCTCACTGAATAATATTGAGTTTCAGAGTCAAACGGCAAAAAATCAAAGTGCTGGAGTATCTCATCAGGTCAGGCAGCATCTGTGGAGGGAATGAACAGATGTGATTTCTTCTGAAGAAGACGAGTCGTGACCCAAAGGATCATCTATCCATCCATTCACAGATGCTACCTGACCCATTGAGTTCCTCCAGTGACTTTAGACATGACTTTAGACTTTAGAGATACTGTGTGGAAAACAGGCCCTTCGGACCATCGAGTCTACACTGACCAGTGATCACCCCGTACACTAGCACTATCCAACACACTAGGATCAATTTGCAATTTATAGAAGCCAATTAACTTACAAACTTGTATGTCTTTGGAGTGTGTGAGGAAACTAGATTACCCGGAGAAAACCCACGCAGTTACAGGGAGAACATACAAAATCCAAACAGGCAGCGCCCATAGTCAGGATCGAATCCGGGTCTCTGGCGTTGTAAGGTGGCAACTCTACCGCTGCACCACTATACCACCTTGTGATATTAACTCCCACTGAAATAAATCGTCAGCTTTAAGCCTCCATCTTTAGATTTTCATATAACCCTCTGTTTTTGCTGTAGTCTTTTTCAGCCATACAATTTGTATGATTAGCTGTGCAAGTCGTTGATGAGCCCACACTTGGAGTACTATATGAATTCTGGTCTCCCAGTTACAGCAAAGATGTTGTGAAGTTAGAAAAGGTTCAGTACAGATTCACCAAGATGTTACCTGGGGTTAAGTTATAGGAGAGGTTGGATAGGCTGGGACACTTTTTGTTTTAAAAGTAATTTGGACACATACATGGACGAAAGGGTATAGAGGGATATGGGCCAAATGCACACACATTTGTACTAGCCCATTATGACAACTTACATAGAACATATAAATAATACAGCAGAAAAACCGGTCCTTCAGCCCACCATGTCAGTACCAATTTCCTATCCTTTCCTATTTGTGTACCGGTTTATGTGTTTTTTTAATTCTGTTATGGTACATGCCTCAACCACCTCCTCTGGCAGCGTGTTCCATACACCCACCACACCCTGAGTGAAAACTCTGAGTGAAAACACTGTCCCTCAGGCTCCTACTAAATCTTGTCCCTCTCACCTTAAACCTCTATCTTCTGATTCTTGATTCCCCCATCCTGGGGAAAAGATTCTGTGCATTTATCCTCACTATTCCCCTCATGACTTTACAGACTGTTTTGATATTTTTTTGCAGTACAGATCTAGATAGAACTTAGAACAACTTAACCTTGGCACTGTTTGGATTCAAAGCCTGATTCTTTTTTTTTAAAGTCCAGGACATATCTGCATAATGAGGCTACCTGCATATGCAATGAGGAACTTATATAGCACACTCAACATATCAACAATATCTTGAAATGGAAAAGGGAGAAAGCTATTTAACCTTGATTTCACCATTCAATGAGAATCAAACTGATCCACAAGCCTAGAGTCATGGAACCAAATGCATTAGTGGTGTATATCAAGGTAAGAATGTTGACCCAATCTCAGGAAAATTCCTTGATCGCTGATAAACACCATCCAATCTTCATAAGACCCTCTAAAGATCCTTGGACTATGTTTAGTTGAACATCACTGGCCTTTATCTTGCAATGGTGGGAGAGTCTATGACAGAAGGGCATACTCAGAATAAAACGTCACCTTTGTAATGGAGATGAGGTGGAATTTCTTTAGTCAGTGGGTGTCAAATCTGTGGAATTCATTGCTATAGACAATTGTGAGGCCAAGTCATTGGGTATTTTTAAAGCAAAGATTGACAGATTCTTGATTAGTAAAAGTATCAAGGGTTACTGGGAAAAGGCAGGTGAATCGGGTTTAGAGGGTTGAGATAGATCAGCCATAATTAAATGATGGAGTGGACTAGATGGGCTGAATGGCCTAATTCTGCTTCTATTAGGTATGAACATGAACTTATGAACTAAAAATGACTCCCTTTTTCCTGTGCCTGTGCCTGTACACTGCGGACGGCTTGATTGGAATCGTTTATAGTCTTTTCGCTGACTGGACAGCACGCCACAAAAAAGCTTTTCACTGTACCTCATGACAATCAATAAACAAAATCATTATATCACTGTTGTGTTGCGGCTGTCCAAATAACTGAGGCCTTACACCATGATAAAGGTCCAAAGACTTTATTAACAAGATAGCATAGGTAACTTTATGCTAGCACGTTTTTCTAATAATGTGGGAACCAGGCAGGGAGGGTTACTGTAAACTTGTGGGCGTAACTACAAAAGCATGACTCATAACATGAGTGACAGTAATCTACAATCACTAAATCACTGAATCAACACCGTCCAACCTTTACATCAATCTGATGGCAGGGCCCAAATTGTGAATAGTTTTGATTCCTTATTTAAGGAAGGATATACTGGGATTGGAGGTGGTGCAAAAATAATTCACTGGGTTATTTCCTGAAATGAAAAGATTGTTCTATCGTGAGTGGCTAAACAAATAAAATACAGCTCAGTCCATCACAAAACCTAACCAAGCAATCTCTCCACCCAAAGAAAAGGAAGAAACTTACATTTTTCCAAGAGACAATACGCGATTCACTGTGAAATGAAGCCTCAGACCAAGCTCCCAGTTTAGGAGCCTGCCTACTCCATTCAGATTATCATGGAGTCAGAGACATACATCATGGAAATAAGGTCTTCCATGTCGATTTTCCCCAGTTGCTCCGGTTTCCTCCCACACCACAAAGACATACAGGTTTGTTGGTAGATTAACTTTGGTAAATTGTAAATTATCCTTAGTGTGTAGGATTTTGTAGGTGTAGGGGTGATCACAGGTCAGCACGGACTCGGTGGGTGAAAGGACATGTTTTCGCACTGCATCTCCAAAGTCTAATGTCTAAAGGCTCAAGTCTAAAACCGAATGAGTCTGTGCTGACTATCAACTACCCATGTACATCAATCCTACATTAATCCCATTCTCCGTATATAAACTCCCCAGATTATACATCTTTCCTACACACAACAGGCAATTAATCTACCAACCTGCACGTCCTGGGGATGTGGGGAAAAAATTGAATATAGTCATAGTCACACTGTGGAAACAGACCCTTCGGCCCAACTTGCCCACACCAACTAACATGTCCCATCGACTCTACTCCCATCTACCTGCGTTTAGTCCATATACCTCTACACTAATCCTATCCATGTACTTGTCTAAATGTTTCTTAAACATTTCAATAGTATCTGCCACAACGACCTCCTCCGGCAGCTCATTCCAAACGCTCGCCACCCTAGAACATCCAGGGGCGCTGCATGATGGCTGCTTCTACCTACAGTCTGTTTGTTTTTCTGTCTTTTTTTATTTTTGGTTTGTTTGGGGTATGTGTTGGAGGATTTTTTTCGGTGTTTTGTGTGGGGGAGGGGGGTAGGGTAAGGGGGGGAACCGTTTTTCAGTCACTTCCTGGCGAGGATGCGACTATTTTCCGAGTCGCGCCCTCGTTCCCCCTCCTCGCGGCCTACCAACTGGATTGGCCTTTCCTGCTGGGGACCAGACCAGAGCTGCAGGAGCGGCGGCGCAGCACTGGATACCTCGCGGAGCGGGCGATGCCTCACCTGGGATCGCCGTTTGAAGTTCCGGAGTGTTCGGCCTGCAGCATCGACATCGCGGAGCTGTGGTTTGTAGAGCTCCCAGCGTGGGCGGCGCTGGCCAACATCGCGGAGTCCTGGGACCCTTTGCCGAGGGCAGCCAACGTTGAATCTCTGCCCAGCTCGCCCTGTGGACTTCGGGAGCCGTGGACTCCGGTAGGAAGTGACCGACTCAGAGGTCCAAGCCGCTGAGGATGTTCATCCGTGCCGACGTCAGAGTTCCATTGTCCCAGCGAGAGGGCCTGAACATCGGGCTGCCAGTAGTGGCGACTGCGGGGAGCTCGGGAGTCCCCGACCACGGGTGAACATCGGGGAACATCAGGGAACATCAACGAGGAGGTTGACTGAACTTTGGTGCCTTCCCTCACAGTGGGAAACTACGGTACCGCTATGGGGATGTTTGTGTTGTGGACTATCGTGTTCTGTGCTTTTATTTTATTTTATTCGTATGGCTGTATGGGAAAGAGCATTTTGTTGTCTAAGTACTTGTACTATGTGCAATGACAATAAAGCTGAATAAAATAAAATAAAATAAAACCTTTATGTACAAAAGTTACCCTTCGGGTTCTGGAGAAAATCCACATTGGACTCCACACTGACAGCACCGAGGTCAGGATTGAACTCAGGTCTACCAGCTGACATACTGAGCTGCCCTCAGCTTGGAACTGTGGTAAACATGATATGATACAATACGATACGATAGAACTTTATTTATCCCAGGGGGGGAATTGATCTGCCAACAGCCATAACACAAAAGATACATGAAACATGAAATTAAAGTGACAAGTGGAAAGGTTCGAGGATATGCAAAGATTGGGGATGGGGGGAGGGGGGTGGGCAGTCCACCCCACGGCAGAAGGGGGAGGAGTTGTACAGTTTGATAGCCACAGGGAAGAAGGATCTCCTGTGTTGTGTTTTGTACTGCATCTTGGTGGAACCAGTCTGTTGCTGAAGGTACTCCTCAGGTTGACCAGTGTGTCATGGTGAGCTGTATTGCCCAGGATGCTCCGCAGTTTGAGGAGCATCCTCCCCTCCAAGACATTGAAGCCATGGGCTTTGACTGCAAACCAAGAAAGTCATAAATGAGCTAAGCCAGCAGATACTGTGTATCAATCAATGTCTGAGCCTTGTAATTCATGTTTTGTTTATCCTTTCCAGCAAGATAAATTGTCCAAAGCCGACATCCTTCTGGAGGCTGTGGTTTGCAGGCTGACTACTCAGCGCTATTTCAGAACAATATATTCCTGAAGTCCCGACTGTGTATTGTATATAATCCTCACGCTGGCTTCCTGGAAATGCATTCAGTTTTGATAAATTACAAATGAGCCTTAACTCTTCTGTAAATTAAAATATAACCACAAAAAATATGATTGTTGGAAAATAATTCAGATAAGATGGTGCAATCTTAAATAGAATTGGATAATCTCCTGTTGAGAGAAGGCATCTAATATTGTATTAAAAAGGCATGGCTTCCTTACAGTCATTGTCAATATAATTTTTTTTAGGTGGTATAGCCAGAGACTTGTTGTCCAAAGCAGACTTCAGCCCTATGCTGCTAGCTAGAGAGAGGCAGATAAACGCCCGGACCAGGAGAACAAATAAGCACAGTGAAAATGGTCAGCTATTGACATCCGGTGAGAGCAGAGCTGAAGATAACTTTATTGCTATGTTGCGTGGCCTTGAGAAGACAAGGTGTCTGGGTATAGCCTTTTTGCTATCAGTCAGTGGAAAGACTATATATGATTGCAATCAAGCCGTCCACAGTGCACAGATACACAATAAAAGGAATAAAGTTTAGTGCAAGATAAAGTCCAGTAAAGTCTGATACAAGATAGTCTCCAATGAGGTAGATGGTATGTCAAGGCCTCTCTCTAATTGGTGATAGGATGGTTCAGTTGCCTGATAACAGCTGGGATGAAACTGTCCTGAATGGCTGTGTGCGTTTTTGCACTTCTGTACCTCTTGTCTGATGGCAGAGGGGAGAAGAGGGAATGACCGGGGTGAGACTCGAACTTGATTATGCTGGTGACCTTGCCAAGGCAGCATGAAGTGTAGATGGAGTCAATGGAAGGGAGGTTGGGTTGTGTGATGGTCTGGGCTACGTCCACAACTCTCTGCAATTTCTCACGATCTTGGTTGGAGCTGTTTGCAAACCATGTAGAACATTTCAAAGGTTGACGTCCCTTAAATTTCTCCTCCATCACCCTGTAATAAGACAAATAGCTCTGCTACCTTTTTGAAATCTCTCATCTTTTCTTTGTCTCCTAAGGCGTTCACATACTTTCCAAGAATGGTGCCAGCAGAGAACACAATACTGCTACTGATTTATCATCATATTGCTATCACTTGAACAGCACAGTGGCAGCAGGTAGAGCTGATACCTCAAAACATCAGGGACTCAGGTTCGATCTTGACCTTGGGTGCTGTCTGTGTGGAATTTGCACGATCTCCCTCTGACCTTGTGAGTTTTATCCTGGTGCTCTGGTTTCCTCTCATATCGCAAAGACGTGCGGGTTTGTAGGTTAATTGCCCCTCTGTAAATTGCCCCTAGTGTGTCGGGAGTGATCAGATCGGCATGATGGTCGGCGTGGACTTCGTAGAGTCTTGACCCGAAACGTCAACAATCTCTTTTCACCAGTGATGCTGCCTGAATGGCAGAGTTACTTCAGCATTTTGTGTATATCCTCCATGGGACAAAGGGCCTGTTTCCATGCTTTAGCTCTAAATGAAACGAATTGAAACTCAAACTTCTTAACTATTGTCCTCCATGAATCTACCTCTAAAACCTGGGTTCGATCCCGACTATGGGTGCTGTCTGTGCGGAGTTTGTATGTTCTCTCCTTGACCATGTGAGTTTTCCCCGGGTTCTCCATTTTCCTCCCACATTCCAAATGTGTACAGGTTTGTAGGTTAATTAGGTTAATTGGCTTCAGTAAAAATTGCAAATTGTCCCTAGTGTATCGATAGTCCTAGTGTATGGGGATCACTGGTTGGTGTGGACTCATTGGGCTGTGGGACCTGTTTCCGCGCTCTATCTCTAATCTAAACTAAACTATTCATCGCAACTAATGCTGTTACATCCCTTTACTATTGCACTCTAAGTTAATATTGCCTATCATGAAAATGAATAATTTCTCACTTCTGTGAATTAAACATCACTCACCACATTTCAACACTGGAGTTCTCGTGAAATATTTTAGTTGCGCTAAGGACTTTGGATTTCATTTTGCACTCATATATATTGATTGATTTTTTTTTGTTTAGTACATATTACCAATGTGTTGGAAAGATCAGCAGGTGCTGGTATACACGGAAGATAGACACAAAATGCTGGAGTAAATCAGTGGGTCAGCCAGCATCGCTGGAGAAAAGGAATAGGTGGCGTTTTAGGTCAAGACCCTTCTTCAGACCATGCCAATGTGTATTGTGTTTACAGGCTTGTTGTGCTGCTGCAAGTACGAGTTTCATTGTTCCATTGTCATTACAGATAACAATTAAGATCAAAAAGGCTTTTGGCACATTGGCCTTCATCTATCAGAGTATTAAGTATAGAAATTGGGAGATCATGTTGCAGTTGTATAAGACATTGGTGAGATCGCATTTAGAGTGTTTAAGAAGAGACTGCAGATGCTGGAAAATAGAAGGTAGACAAAAAAAATCTGAGGGAGGGTTTTGACCCGAAACGTTGCCTATTTCCTTCGCTCCATATATGCTGCCTCACCCGCTGAGTTTCTCCAGAATTTTTGTCTACCCGCATTTAGAGTATTGTGTTCAGTTCTGGGTCATGTTATAGGAAATATATTGTCAACCTTGAAAGGGTTCGGAGAAGATTTACGAGGATGTTGCCAGGACTAGAGGGTCTGAGCTACAAGGAGAGGTTGAATAGGCTGAGTCTCTATCCCTTGGAGTGCAGGAGGATGAGGGGTGATCTTACAAAGGTGTATAAAATCATGAGAGGAATAAATCGGGTAGATGCAGAGTCTCTTGCCCAGAGTAGGGGAATCAAGGGCCAGAGGACATGGGTTCAAGGTGAAGGGGAAAAGATTTTATGGGAATCTGAGAGATAACTTTTTCACACAAAGGGTGGTGGGTGTATGGAACAAGTAGTTGAGGCTGGGACTATCACAGCGTTTAAGAAACAGTTAGACAGGTACACACATAGGACAGGTTTGGGGTGACATGGATCAAACATAGGCAGCTGGGACGAGTGTAGCTGGGACATGTAGTGGGCAAGGGCCGAAGGGCCTATTTCCACACTGTATCTTTCTATGACTCTAAACAGTTTTTCCTGACGACTCGTGATGTCCCTTAGTATCTTCTTCTTTGTTCACAAAATGTTGACGTTTTGGCATCTGCAAGCATTGAAACAATGTCCCTACACCGATCCGGAAATGGCCAGGTCCCGACAATAGACAATAGGTGCAGGAGTAGGCCATTTGGCCCTTCGAGCCAGCACCGCCATTCAATGTGATCATGGCTGATCATCCACAGTCAATACCCCGTTCCTGCCTTCTCTCCATATCCCCTAATTTCCGCTATCTTTAAGGTTTGCAAACCGCTCACCTTCCAGCCTACCAGCCCTATCTAGCTCTCTCTTGAAAGTATCCAGAGAACCGACCTCCGTCGCCCTCTGAGGCAGAAAATTCCACAGACACACAACTCTCTGTGAGAAAAAGTGTTTCCTCGTCTCCATTCTAAATGGCTTACCCCTTATTCTTAAACTGTGGCCCCTGGTTCTGGACTCCCCCAACATGGTGGTCTGCCTCCCTGGTGCCAAGGTCTCGGACGTGTCTCAACACATCCAAGATATCCTGAAATCAGAGGGAGAGGAGCCTGAGGTCGTGGTACATATAGGTACCAATGACATAGTTAAAAAAAGGGAAGAGGTCCTGAAGGGAGGATTTAGGGAGTTGGGAGGAGAGTTAAGGAAAAGGACCAAAAAGGTAACAATCTCAGGACTACTGCCTGTGCCACGTGACAGTGAGAGTAGGAATGGAGCGAGGTGGAGGATAAATGCGTGGCTGAAAGACTGATGCAGAGGGCAGGGATTCAAGTTTCTGGATCATTGGGACTTCTTTTGGGGAAGGTGGGACCTGTACAGAAAGGATGGGTTGCACTTGAACCCGAGGGGGACCAATATCCTGGCGGGGATATTTGCAAAGGCTACTGGTGAGACTTTAAACTAGAATGGTTGGGGCGAGGGACTCAAATAGAGAAAGCTAGTAGACAGAATGGGAGGCAGGAAGCAGAAAAGGGAAGCACTCGGACACAAGAGGAGAAAGAAGAAAAAGGAAATAAACAGAGAATAAGAGGCGGGGGGTTTCTTAAATGTGCATATTTTAATGCTAGGAGCATTGTAAGAAAGATGGATGAGCTTAGAGTCTGGATAGACACCTGGAAGTATGATGTTGTGGCGATCAGTGAAACATGGTTGCAGGAGGGCTGTGATTGGAAACTAAATATTCCAGGATTTCGTTGCTTCAGGTGTGATAGAATTGGAGGGGCAAGAGGGGGAGGTGTTGCATTGCTAGTCAGGGAAGATATTGCAGCAGTGCTTTGGCAGGATAGATTGGAGGGCTCATCTAGGGAGGCTATTTGGGTGGAACTGAGAAGTGGGAAAGGTGTAGCAACACTTATAGGGGTGTATTATAGACCGCCAAATGGGGATAGAGAATTGGAAGAGCAAATATGTAAGGAGATAGCAGATATTAGTAGTAAGCACAAGGTAGTGATTGTGGGAGATTTCAACTTTCCACACATAGACTGGGAAACACATTCTGTAAATGGGCTGGATGGTTTGGAGTTTGTAAAATGTGTGCAGGATAGTTTTTTGCAGCAATACATAGAGGTACCTACTAGAGGAGGGGCAGTGCTAGACCTCCTGTTTGGAAATGAGACGGGACAGGTGGCGGAGGTATGCGTTGGGGAGCACTTCGGGTCCAGTGATCACAATACCATTAGTTTCAATATAAGTATGGAGAGGGTCAGAACTGGACCTAGGGTTGAGATTTTTGATTGGAGAAAGGCTAACTTTGATGAGATGCGAAATGATTTAAAAGGAGTGAACTGGGACATTTTGTTTTATGGGAAGGATGTAGAAGAGAAATGGAGGACATTTAAAGGGGACATTTTAAGAGTACAGAATCTTTATGTTCCTGTTCGGTTGAAAGGAAACAGTAAAAATTGGAAAGAGCCCTGGTTTTCAAGGGAAATTGGACATCGTTCGGAAAAAGAGGGAGATCTACAATAATTATAGGCAGCATGAAGTAAATGAGGTGCTTGAGAGTATGAGGAATGTAAAAAGAATCTTAAGAAATAAATTAGAAAAGCTAAAAGAAGACATGAGGTTGCTTTGGCAAGTAAGGTGAAAGTAAATCCAAAGGGTTTCTACAGCTATATTAATAGCAAAAGGATAACGAGGGATAAAATTGGTCCATTGGAGAGACAGAGTGGACAGCTATCTGCAGAGCCAAAAGAGATGGGGGAGATATTGAACAATTTCTTTTCTTCGGTATCACCAAGGAGAAGGATATTAAATTATGTGAGGTAAGGGAAACTAGTAGAGTAGCTATGGATACTATGAGTTTCAAAGTAAAAGAAGTACTGACACTTTTGAAAAATATAAAAGTGGATAAGTCTCCAGGTCCTGACAGGATATTCCCTAGGACATTGAGGGAAGTTAGTGTAGAAATAACCGGGGCTATGACAGAGATATTTCAAATGTCATTAGAAATGGGAATAGTCCCCGAGGATTGGCGTACTGCGCATGTTGTTCCATTGTTTAAAAAGGGTTCTAAGAGTAAACCTAGTAATTATAGACCTGTTAGTTTGACTTCAGTGGTGGGCAAATTAATGGAAAAGATACAGAGATAATATATATAAGCATCTGGATAAACAGGGTCTAATTAGGAACAGTCAACATGGATTTGTGCCTGGAAGGTCATGTTTGACTAATCTTCTTGAATTTTTTGAAGTTACTAGGGAAATTGACGAGGGTAAAGCAGTGGATGTTGTCTATATGGACTTTAGTAAGGCCTTTGACAAGGTTCCTCATGGAAGGTTGGTTAAGAAAGTTCAACTGTTGGGTATAAATGCAGGAGTAGCAAGATGGATTCAACAGTGGCTGAATGGGAGACGCCAGAGGGTAATGGTGGATGGCTGTTTGTCGGGTTGGAGGCAGGTGACTAGTGGGGTGCCTCAGGGATCTGTGTTGGGTCCTTTGTTGTTTGTCATGTACATCAATGATCTGGATGAAGGTGTGGTAAATTGGATTAGTAAGTATGCAGATGATACCAAGATAGGGGGTGTTGTGGATAATGAAGAGGATTTCCAAAGTCTACAGAGTGATTTAGGCCATTTGGAAGAATGGGCTGAAAGATGGCAGATGGAGTTTAATGCTGATAAATGTGAGGTGCTACACCTTGGCAGGACAAATCAAAATAGGACGTACATGGTAAATGGTAGGGAATTGAAGAATGCAGTTGAACAGAGGGATCTGGGAATAACCGTGCATAGTTCCTTGAAGGTGGAATCTCATATAGATAGGGTGGTAAAGAAAGCTTTTGGTATGCTAGCCTTTATAAATCAGAGCATTGAGTATAGAAGCTGGGATGTAATGTTAAAATTGTACAAGACATTGGTGAGACCAAATCTGGAGTATGGTGTACAATTTTGGTCGCCCAATTATAGGAAGGATGTCAACAAAATAGAGAGAGTACAGAGGAGATTTACTAGAATGTTGCCAGGGTTTCAACAACTAAGTTACAGAGAAAGGTTGAATAAGTTAGGTCTTTAATCTCTGGAGCGCAGAAGGTTAAGGGGGGACTTGATAGAGGTCTTTAAAATGATGAGAGGGATAGACAGAGTTGATGTGGACAAGCTTTTCCCTTTGAGAATAGGGAAGATTCAAACAAGAGGACATGACTTCAGAATTAAGGGACAGAAGTTTAGGGGTAACATGAGGGGGAACTTCTTTACTCAGAGAGTGGTAGCGGTGTGGAATGAGCTTCCAGTGGAAGTGGTGGAGGCAGGTTCGTTGGTATCATTTAAAAATAAATTGGATAGGCATATGGATGAGAAGGGAATAGAGGGTTATGGTATGAGTGCAGGCAGGTGGGACTAAGGGAAAATAATTGTTCGGCACGGACTTGTAGGGCCGAGATGGCCTGTTTCCGTGCTGTAATTGTTATATGGTTATATGGTTATATGGTTATATTGGGAACATGTTTCCTGCCTCTAATGGGTCCAAACCCTTAACAATCTTATATGTTTCAATAAGATTCCTCTCATCCTTCTAAACTCCAGAGTGTACAAGCCCAGCCGCTCCATTCTCTCAGCATATGACAGTTCCGCCATCCCGGGAATTAACCTTGTAAACCTACGCTGCACTCCCTCAATAGCAGGAATATCCTTCCTCAAATTAGGGGACCAAAACTGCACACAATACCTCAGGTGTGGTCTCACTAGGGCCCTGTACAACCGCAGAAGGACCTCTTTGCTCCTATACTTGACTCCTCTTGTTATAAAGGCCAACATGCCATTCGCTTTCTTCACTGCCTGCTGTACCTGCATGCTTACTTTCATAGACTGATGAACAAAGACCCCCCCAGACCTCGTTGTACTTCCCCTTTTCCCAACTTGACACCATTTAGATAGTAATCTGCTTTCCTGTTTTTGATAGCCTTGCTTTCCATAAGAGCGCAAAATGTCATAGATTCATGCATCATGGAAACAGGTCCTTTGGCCCAACTCGTTCATGCTGGCTAAGATTCACTATCTCTGTTGGACCCATTTAAAGACATTTACTCTATGCCTTCTTCCCCACTCTGTCTACACGTGTCAGTACTTTCAGGGAGCTATGGACTCTGACCCCAAGATCCCTCCATATAGCCTTGTTGGTCACACTCTCTAAGTTGGTCCCACTGTACTTCCCTCTGGTCTTAAGGCTTGCTTTCCAGAAAGGTTCACAGAATCATTGTCATGTTTCACAAAAACAGGTCTTTGACCCAACTCATCCAGGCTTATCTAAATGCACTATCTAAGCTGGTCCCATTTGCCCCTTATCACTCTAAGCTTTTCCTATCCATGTATCTCTCTGTCTTTTTAAATGTTGGTATTGTGCCAGGCTCAACTACCTCCTTTGGTCAGATAGACACAAAATGCTGATGTAACTCAAAGGCAGCATCTCTGGAGAAAAGGTATAGGTGATGTTATGGGTCGAGACCCTTCTTCAGACAAGAGACATAGGAGCGGGGAATGAGAGATATAGAAGGTACTTAGCAAAAATGACTGGAAGATATGCAAAAAGCAACAATAATCAAGGAAATATGGAGCACACAATGGTCCATTGTTGGCTGTGCGATAGGTGAAAATGAGTTATACAGACAGTGGAGCTCACCTGGCCGACAGTAAAACTAGTATGACGACTAAGGTGGAGGAGGGATGGAGAGAGAGGGGGAATGCAAGGGAAGAAAAATCAATATTCATACCCCACCCACTGAGGTCTTCCAGCAATTATGTCTACCTTCGATTTTCCAGCATCTGCAGTTCCTTCTTAAACATTTTGTCTACTCCACTGCAAAATCTCCTCAAAGTATGCCTACTTTAAAGAAGTTCTCCTCCTCCCTCCGAAGACAGTTTAACAACCTCCTCTCTCACTGCCCCCCTCCCCCACCCCCCACCCCCGTGATTCCCCCTTCCCTTCAACTCTACGACCACATCCTAACCCAGACCCGATACCATTGTCATCTTTGCTTTCTCGGGACTTGCCTGCACCTCCATCTTGTACCTCATGGCTTCCAGCTCTAGTTCCGTACCTCCCAGTTCGGACCCAACCCGGACTATCGATCCGACTGGCTATCTGCCGCCATACACAGCAATTCTCCTTCCGGGCACTGAGAGCTACTCTGGCTGCTATGTGCCAGCACCAGCAGGACCTTGCTATGACTCTCCCGAAACCTTCCACACCAGGGCATCAGAGATGTCCTAATTCTTCAGGGAACAGGGGTTCCCCTCTTCTACCATAGATGAGGCTCTCACCAGGGTCTCTTCCATACCCCGTAACTCTGCTCTTACTCCCCATCCCCATCCCCTCCAGACAAGGGCAAAGTCCCCCTAGTCCTCACCTTCCAGCCTACCAGCCGCCACGTACAACAAATAATCCTCCGTCATTTTCACCACCTCCAATGTGACCCCACCACTCGCCACATCTTCCCATCTCCTCCCCTGTCTGCTTTCCACAGAGATCGCTCCCTTCATAACGCCCTGATCCATTCGTCCCTTCCCACCCGAAACACCCCCTCTCCGGAAACTTTCCCTTGCAACCACAAGAAATGCTACACTTGTCGCTTTACCTCCCCCCTCGACTCCATTCAAGGACCCAAGCAGTCTTTCCAGGTGCGACAGAGGTTCACCTGCACCTCCTTCAACCTCATCTATTGCATCTGCTGCACTAGATGTCTGCTGATTTACATTGGTGAGACCAAGCGTAGGCTTGGCGATCGCTTCGCCGAACACCTCCGGTCTGTTCGCAATAACCAACCTGATCTCCTGGTGGCTCAGCACTTCAACTCCCCCTCCCATTCCAAATCCTTTCTGTCCTTGGCCTCCTCCATGGCCAGAGTGAGGACAACCGGACATTGGAGGAGCAGCAACTCTAATTCTGCTTGGGCAGTTTGCACCCTAGTGGTATGAACATTGACTTCTATAATTTCAGGTAGTCCTTACCTTCTCCTCCCCTTCTCAGCTCTCCCTCTAGCCCTCTGGCTCCTCCTCTTCCTTTCTTCTTCCCGCCACCCCACACCCTCCCATCAGTCTGAAGAAGGGTTTCGGCCCGAGACTTTGCCTATTTCCTTTGCTCCATAGATGCTGCCTCACCCGCTGAGTTTCTCCAGCATTTTTGTCTACCTTCAATATTCATACCACTGGGCTGTAAGCTGCCCAAACAAAATATGAGGTGATGTTCCTCCAATTTATGTTTGGCCTCATTCTGACAATGAAGGAGGCCCAGGACAGGAAGATCAGTATGGGAATGGGAAGTTGAGTTATAGTGTTTGGCAACTGGGAGATGACGTAGGCTGAGATAGACTGAGCGATGGTGTTCAGCAAAACGATCGCTGAGTCATCGCTTGGTCTCACTGATATATAGGTGTGAGCTCATTCCATATACCCACCACCCTCTGAGTGACAAAAATTGCCCCTCAGATTTCCTTATATATCTGAGCCCTTCTCCTTAAAAAAGCAACACCATCCTTTTTAGTTTAACAACTGTTCCGAAGGGGGGAAAAAGCTGATATTTCGACTTCTCTGGAAGTCCTTCTGGTTTGAAAATGCAATCCGCAGGAGGTAATCTCATTTCACACTTCACAATGCACAATTGCTTTCTGTTATAGAAATGCTTTCCACTTGCTACAGATGTTCAAAGCATGGCCACAACGGCTGTGAGGAGGCAGGCAATGCCAATCTCAGCAGCGCTATGGGAGGCGAGGACAGATCAAAAGTGTCAAGCTAGTTTTGTTCGCTATCTCTGCTTGCTACAGGAATGCTTTCAGTGGCAGCTGAGTGTGGAGATTCATTCAGTTCGATCTGGGAATAACAGGTAGGGTCAGGAAGATAAAGTGATGCAAAATCAATGAATAAAAAAAACTTTGGACAATGAACAGAATGACGGTCTGAAAGAAGGTTTGCGAGATGCACCACGGAGCCGAACGACCCATTGGGAGGGCGGCTGAGAGTGTAGGAAGGCCCCCGAGAGTGTTAGATTAACGCTGAGAGTGTCGGATGACAGCCGGGAGCTGCAGAGAGTGCAGGGGGATCACCCGAGGTTGTAGGGGGACTGCCGAGAGTGTAGAAGACTGCCGAGAGCATAGGGGACAGCGAAGAGTGTAGGGGATCACCAAGGGTGTAAGGGGACTGTTGAGAGTGTCGAAGGGGCCGCTGAGAGTGTCGGGGAGGTTGTTGATAACATATGATGACCACCGAGAGTGTCAGGGGGACGCTGACATCATAGGGAGACCGCTGACAGCAAGGAGGGAAGCCGAGAGCAACCCAGCAGAGAACAACGGGGCCAGGCCTTGTTCGCGGCAGGGAGAAGATAGGACTGCTCAATGAACTTTTTGTTAATTGGAGACAGAAACATGGCGACTCTTTGTGTGCTGCCTAGGTGAAGTCCGCAGTTCACAGATACATGATAAAGGGAGTAAAGTTTAGGGCAAGATAAAATCCTGTCAAATCTGATTAAAGATAGTTTAAGGGTCTCCATTGAGGTAGACAGTAGCTCAGAGGCATTACCTAGTTGGTGATAGGATGGTTCAGTTGCCCGATAAATGCTGAGAAGAAACTGTCCCCGAATCTGAATGTATCTATTTTCACACTTCTGTACCTCTTGCCTGATGGGAGAGGGGTGAGGAGGGAGTGACGGGGGTGAGATTGGTCCTTGATTATGGAAGAGGGGGTGTATAATGGAAATGGTGTGCACCAGAGTGGGGTCGAGGGGTACAATCAGCGAAGAGGGGGTAGAGGGTAGAAGATATTATTTTGTCAAAATAGAAAATACTTGGCATAGTGAGTATCGTGAAAGTGATAGAGTGGCTCAGTTGTGCAGTAAGCAGAACTGCTGTATCATTGCTGCTGTGGCTTGGATTTGATCCAGATCTCTAATAATCTCTAATTATAACAACATTTAAAAGACACTAGACTAAGTGGGATCCGTTGGGTCCCATGTTCACGTGGGAGGGCTGGTCCCCCAACACAATATTCTACCTCACCACCAATTCCAATATTGGGGGCCAGTGGGGGGTGGGGGGGGGGGGGATTTCTGGAACAGGGCTAGTATGGACATTGTGGGCCGAATGGATTGTTGGGCTGACAGCTCAGTCATTCAGGCCTGGTGGGCTGGGAGCTCAGTTACTCAGGGCTGGTGGGCTGGCAGCTCAGGCCTGGTGGGCTGGCAGCTCAGTCACTCAGGGCTGGTGGGCTGGCAGCACAGTCACTCAGAGCTGGTGGGCTGGCAGCTCAGTCACTCAGGGCTGGTGGGCTGGCAGCTCAGTCACTCAGGGCTGATGGGCGGGCGGATCAGTCACTCAGGGCAGGTGGGCTGGCAATTCACTCATGGCTATTCCTTGAAATAACATTTCAGGCAGGCCACCAAACTCAATTTCACAGCATTTCAGGCAGGCCACCAAACTCAATTTCACAGCATTTCAGGCAGAGTGCAGGCCACCAAACTCAATTTCATAGCATTTCAGGCAGAGTGCAGACCGCCAAACTCAATTTCATAGCATTTCAGGCAGAGTGCAGGCCACCAAACTCAATTTCATAGCATTTCAGGCAGAGTGCAGACCACCAAACTCAATTTCATCGCATTTCAGGCAGAGTGCAGGCCACCAAATTGCCAAACAACTCATTGCATTGTCATTAAGGGCTAACAAATCATTTATTGCAAGTACATAGCAGACTCACAGTTCAGTTGATTCACAGCTTAGAATCACAGTTGTGGACTCTCCCTTGCGATCTACCAGAGTGACTGGAAGATATAGTCCTGCCCCCCCCCCCCCCCCCGGAAGGGGTGTTACCTTCATCATGGTTATTAACAAGCGAGAGGACCAATCAGCTGATGACAAGATTTTTTAAACACTCATAACTTTTTTATTCTTCATCAATCGGAAAATTCCTTGGGGCTGCCTCAGCGGAGGAGGACTGTGAGTAAGGTGGCCAAAATTCATAGCGATATAATGTAACGTTTTTTCTAAAATCAATATACAGTGCAAACAGGAAGTGGTCAAGATGAGACTTTTAGTTATATATACATTTGGACAGGTATGCAGAAAGGAAAGGTTTAAAGGGATATGTGCCAAATGCAGGCCAGCTGGGATTTGCGTTGGCATTTTGGTCATCTTGGTCAAGTATCCTGTTTCCGTGCTGTATGACTATGCTTTCTGCATGATTTGCGTGTTCTCCCCATGACCACATACATGTCCCTCGGATGCTTTGGTTGGTAATTGGCCACTGTAAACTCAGCATCAACATAGATGAATGGTAGAAACTCGGGGAGAGTTGATGGGAATGTGGAGAGCAGTTTAGCGTCCAAGCAGTGAAAATTGGTGGCTGATGTTTAGTCTATTCTCATTGGGCTGTTTCATTGCTGTGTTAGGTGGAAACATGGGCTTCAGCCCACCGAGCCCATGCCAACCAACAACCACCCATGCACTAGTTCTAGCACCATCACTTGCTCTGTAAGGTAGCAACTCTATCACTGCACCGCTGTGCTGTCTTGTTACTTTCTAACTCCTTTATAACTCTAAGTTTGGAAATCTCTTCCAAAAATATCACTGATCCTAACTGTGAACTCAATCTACTTCTGTCAACCAAAGGTACTGAAAGGTATAGGAAGGAACGAACAGATGCTGGTTCATACTAAAGATAGACACAAAATGTTGGAGTAACTCAGTGAGTCAGGCAGCATCTCTGAGGAAAAGGAATAGGTAATGTTTCGAGTCAGAACCCTTCTTCAGACCAATGGGTTCTGAGCCAAAACATTACCTATTCCTTTTCTCCACAGATGTTGCCAGACCCGCTGAGGTACTCCAGCATTTTGTTTCTATCTTCAGTACTGCAAGGTATGCGGAAGAGGTAGGTTTGTGGACATAGAACATCTGACAGGATCTAAATGAAACTCTGAACAGGTTCAAAGGGTTGAATATCTCTCCCTGTTCCCATATTCTTAAGTGAGAACTGGGTATTGTATCTGTTTGTACATTCTGCTTTTATCTGATGTTATCTTCTTAAAGGTCATTAAGTCGCTGTCTGAACCAGGACAGATTGTGGATTATCACAGTTATTTCAGGATTAGACGATTTATCTCTGGGTGTCTTAAATTGAAGAAATGTTGCAGTAACAGGAAAATTTAAATAAATTCTGAAAGAAGGAAATTGGCCTTGTTAAAGATTAGGGGGCATAGTTTAAAGGTGAAAGGGACAAAGCTTATAGATGTGTGCGGTAGGTTTTACGTGAGGGGAGGTGGGTGCCTGGAAGAATAGTGCAGATGCAATAGTAGCGTTTAAGAGGCTTTTTAGATAGGCACATGCATTTTCAGGGAATGGTGGGGTATGGGTCACAAGCAGGTTGTTTAAATGGCATCTTGTTCAGTAGGGACATTGTGGGCCGAAGGGCCTGTTCCTATGCTGTACTTTTCTATGTTCCATGTTAACTCGGTGCATCAAGAGAGAGAAACATTTCATGTAAGTGTTATAAGAAAGTCCCCAACTTGAAACGACCTCTCTTTATTTTGCCTTGGAGTCTGACTGGATTCTTCAACTAGAGGGCAGAGGCTGAATTGGGGGAGAGTCATGAGAACAAACTCGTAGGGCCATTATTTCACTCTAAAGGTAATCTGTATCTGGAATGAGCTGCCAGAGGAAGCTACAGAAGTGGATACAGTTATGACTTTCAGAAGACATTCAGATAGATATAAGGATAGGGAAGGGTTGAGAGGGATATCGATGAAATACAGGCAAATGGGACTATCGTAGAATATTAATTTGGTCGGCATAGACATGTTGGGCTGTTCCCATGCTGTACAGATCTATGATTCTGGAACCCTAGGTTTTAGGTGTTGGATTTATGTTTCCTTAATCATAGGCAATCACAGTAGCAGGTATCTCAATATGCCATCTCCAAGTGTCCCCCATGGGCCTACTGTGCTACACTAAATAAGATGAACAGCTGGAAGCAAGAAAGGATCAGGACCAGAGCCGGCCATAAATGACCATCTTCTTCCTCTTGCGTCATTTTACTAGTTCCACAGTTCTACACATCGTTTCTCTTGAGATTACACCTCCCTCGCCAACAACGGACCTACCAGGCAACACCCTGCCTGAGGCCATTTGTGGGTGGCCCTGAATGGTCCTGGTCTTTTCTTGCCTACAGCTCTTCACCCTCCCCCCCCCCCCCCCCCCCCCCCCCCCCCCCCCAATCCCCTACTTTAAATCTGAAGATGAGTCCTGACACAGAAGTTCACCTATTCTTTTTCTCTGGAGATGCAGCCTGACCTACTCAGTTACTCCAGCACATTGTGTCATTCCTGTTTTAGCATTCTCTTTGCATGGAATCCAGTATACATTACAACCCGTGTAGGAAGGAACTGTAGATGCTGGTTGACACCGAAGATAGACACAAAATTCTGGACTAACACAGCGGGACAGGCAGCATCTCTGGGGAGAAGGAATAGGTGACGTTTCAGGTCATTACACATCTTCAGACTGAGAGTCAGGGGAGAGGGAGATATGGAGAAATGGAAGGGTAAGGTGTGAAAAATGAGAGATCAAAGGGGACGAGGTGTCAAGGGAAATGAAGAATGGATCATTGTTAGCTGAGGGGAAGTGGGCAACAGTAAAATTCAATCAGGAGGACAGTGAAACGAGTCGGAGAACTAGGATGGGGAACGGATAGGAAAGAGAGAAGGAAAGCAAGGTTTACTTGAGGTTAGAGGTCAATATTCATACTGCTGGGGTGTAGGCTGCCCAAGCAAAATATGACGTGCTGTTCCTCAAATTTGCGTTGGGCCTCACTCAGCGGAGGAGGCCCAGGACAGAAAGGTCAGTGTGGAAATGGGAAGGGAAGTTAAAGTGTTTGGCAACCGGGAGATAACCATATAACCATATAACAATTACAGCACGGAAACAGGCCATCTCGACCCTTCTAGTCCGTGCCGAACACGTATTCTCCCCTAGTCCCATATACCTGCGCTCAGACCATAACCCTCCATTCCTTTCCCGTCCATATAACTATCCAATTTATTTTTAAATGATAAAAACGAACCTGCTTCCACCACCTTCACTGGAAGCTCATTCCACACAGCCACCACTCTCTGAGTAAAGAAGTTCCCCCTCATGTTACCCCTAAACTTCTGTCCCTTAATTCTCAAGTCATGTCCCCTTGTTTGAATCTTCCCTACTCTCAGTGGGAAAAGCTTATCCACGTCAACTCTGTCTATCCCTCTCATCATTTTAAAGACCTCTATCAAGTCCCCCCTTAACCTTCTGCGCTCCAAAGAATAAAGCCCTAACTTGTTCAACCTTTCTCTGTAACTTAGTTGCTGAAACCCAGGCAACATTCTAGTAAATCTCCTCTGTACTCTCTCTATTTTGTTGACGTCCTTCCTATAATTAGGCGACCAAAATTGTACACCATACTCCAGAGATCACGTAGGCCTAGGCAGACTGAGTGGAGGTGTTCAGGGAAACGATCGCCCACCCTTTCAACAAAGCCTGCCATTGAACACTGGAAATTCACTTCCTTTCCCGGTACCTCTTATCCTGCAGGCAAACCACGTAAAATGCAATTTACTTTAGTCCCTGATTAATTTTAATCTCAGTGTGGCAGATTGAACCTCAGCTGCTTATGGAGTGGCATGTGATTGATTAGATAATAAATCTGAAGCAACAGTCCATCCATTAGCAATATTTAAAGTTGAGAGTTAAGGGCACAGAGAGAATGCATTCAAACCAGAGAAAAGGAAAGTTACTTTTTTTTTAAACTCTAATGGATTCTAAAAATGTGGTTAAAAGAAAACAATAAAATAGAAACAAAATGTAAAACAGGGTATTCTGCGGTTGAGAATAATTTAGTGGTGAGAAATAAATGTAGATTCTTTTATTGATTGATTGAAAGATACAGCATGGAAACAGGCCCTTCAGCCCACCAAAGATGGGCACAAAATGCTGGAGTGACTTAGCGGGTCAGGCTGTACCTCTGGAGAAAAGGAATACATGACGTTTCGATTTGAGACACTTCATCAGGCTGAGAGTCACGGGAGTGGGAAAGGAGAGATATGTAAAGGCACATAGAACAAATGAATGAAAGGTATGGAAAAGGACAAATCATAGCCAGCATAGATGATCAAAGAAAGGTGGAACCCACAATGGTCCATTGTTGGCTGTGGATAAGGTTATAACGAGTGATTGAAACAATAAAACAAAGCAGGACGACAGTGAAACTAGTAGGACGTCTAGGGTGGGGGAGGGACGGAAAGAGCCTTGTATTCCAAATTTGTAGGTTAATTACCTTCGGTAAGAAATGTAAATTGTCCCTAGTGTGTAGGATAGTGTTAGTGTGTGGGTTGATTGCTGGTCTGTGGGGACCAGTGCTGATCAGTGGTGTCACTGACTCGGTGAATTGAAAGGCCTGCTTCCATGCTGTATCTCTAAACTAAAACTAAATTAAGTTGCATGTTTTTAGAATATCTATGAAATAAGATTGAATCAAACCAGTGCAGATTATATTACGAGCATGAAGGTGGATTTAGTTAGAATTGGGAAAGAAGGATTTTTTTAATTCCCAAAATAAACTTTATTCAGAATAATAAAATATATATACAAAACAAGAACAGTGCAACAACTCTTCTGATATTCTGAGAGGCTATACATACATTCAATGTCTGAAGAAGGGTCTCGACCCAAAACGTCACCCATTCCTTCTCTCCAGAGATGCTGCCTGTCCTGTTCAGTTACTCCACCATTTTGTGTCTACCTTCATTAGCATTCTATATGGTAATGTTCACAATGCTATCATGATACCAGGCACCCTTGCCACTCTTTTGGCTCCCTGGGTTGATATCCCTTCCCTCGTTTGAGGGGTGTCCCCACTGGGCTCTGCCCCTCAATGTCCAGCAGCAGAAAGAACCTAGACTGTGGTCCTCCCCCACAGATCCTTGGTATTGGCTGCACCAAGCGTCAGTGAGTCCCTCAGAATGAGCTCCTGCAGTCTGGAGTGGGCCAGTCGGCAACATTCCCATCTGGTATTGGCTTTGATTACATGGAACTAAACTACGCCACCCTTGCCAGACCTGATCTGTGAAGGAATTTATAGTCCATTGTAATCTCCTGCTATCAAGAGTTCTTGAGATGGCGAGGAGACAACTGGGGAAGCTCATTAGGAAAAGATTATGTAACTTTTGGAAACATTTGTAACATTCCATTCATGATCATCATAGCTCAGAGTCAGACTTTGATTTAAGATGTAGGTTTACTCCTCACTAGGAGATCTGCACTGAATGATATATAACTGAATATAATTGCCTTTGCAACTTCCATTTTTCATTCCATCAGTTAACACTATCTATTAAATAGTTTCTGGGTTATATGTCACAACAGGTGAACTGGGAATTTTAAATAGGACAATTTGGATGATTTTTGCCTATTCAGGGAGAAAGGGAAATTGAACACGATTAGAACATGGAGTTACGGTAGATTATGGATCAACTATAAGGAACTGAAAAGCTCACTTTCTGTCACTATATTGTTCAGCTAAGCACATCTTATTCTGGTGATGTATATCTCTGAAGATCTGTCCTGGTCCCAGCACATTAATGCAATCACAAGGTCTCAACTTACTAAGAAAATTGAGGAGATTTGGTTGGTCAATCCAAGTCTGTCCAACCTCTGCCTGGAGCTGACCCCTCTAATCTAGGCAGCATTCTGGTAAACCTCCTCTGCACCCTCTCCAAAGCATCCACATCCTTCCATTAATGGGGTGCCCAGAATTGCAAGCAATATTCCAAATGCAGCCTAACCAAAGTACCAGGGTAAAGGTTTTAATTCATGAACAGGGCAGCACGATGGTGAAGCAGTAGGGCCTTACAGCTAAAGAGACCCGGGTTCAATCCTTTCTACGGGTGCTGTCTGTATGGAGTTTGTATGTTCTCTCCGTGACCGCGTGGATTTTCTCCGGGTGATAAGATTTCCTCCCACATTCCAAAGTCATGCAGGCTTGTAGGTTAAATTGGCTTCGATAAAATGATTGTAAATTGTCCCTAGTGTGCAGGATAATGCTAGTGTATGGGGATCGCTGGTCAGTGTGGGCTCGGTGGACCGAAGGACCTGTTTCCGTGCTGCATCTCTAAACTAAACTAAAAATGTGTAATAGTCACACAAATCCAATGAGGAATTCCAAAGAAACCTATTTGTTGTGTAGTGCACACAATAAAGATGTCTGTACTATGGAATAAACATGCATGTGCAACATTTCAACAACTTTGAAAAGTCCCAGAGTGCTGGTGTAACTCAGTGGATCAGGTAGTATTTTGGAGAACATGAGAAGGTGACGTGTCAAATTGGGACCCTTCTTCAGACGGGATTTATCCACTTGTGGTCGTGAATTTCTTGGAGCCCATTTGTAATAGTAACTGAACTCTGTGTTCTAGAATAAATAGAAACAAAACCGATAGGAATAGTAGTAGATCGTAGTCATAGAGCCATGCAGGTATACAGCACAGAATATTGCCCTTCAGCCCACCATATTCATGCTGACTAAGTTGGTGTATTGGGCTAAACCATCCTAACCATGTATCCAAAATATAGGTCATACAGCCCATGTGTCAGCTCCAGATGCAGTGTGATCATGGCTGTCAGAGCTACCTCAAGTTATTTCCCACATTGTCATTGTCATTTGATATGAGTCTCAGTTTTGACTCAATAATTGAGCCTCCACAGCATCTTCTGGGGTGGAGATATCCAAAGACTCACCAGTTCCTGTGCCAATCATCTCATGTTCATAAGTTCATAAACTTATGGGAGCAGAATTAGGCCATTCGGCCCATCAAATCTACTGCATCATCCAATTATGTCTAATCTTTCTTTCTCTCTCAACGCCATTCACCTGCCTTCTTCCCATAACCCCTGACCCGATCACTAAACAATAATCTATCAATCTCCGTCTTAAAAATATCCATTCACTTGGCCTTCACAACATTCTGTTGCAACTAATTCCACATTCATTGCCCTCTGACTAAAGAAATTCCTTCTCATCTCCTTTATAAAGGTATTTCTTTTTATTCTGAGGCTAAGGCCTGTGATCCTAGACTCTCACACTAGTAGAAACATCCTCTCCACATCCACTCTATCCAGGTCTTTTACTATTTGGTAAGTTACAATGAGGTCTCCCCTCAACCTTTTAAACTCTAGCAAGTACAGTCCCAGTGCCATGAAACTCTTATCATATGTTAACCCAAGCATTCCTGGGGTCATTCTCGTAGACCTCCGGTGGACCCTCTCCAATGCCAACTGTATGGGCTCAACCATTTCATTGCAAAGAGAATTTGAAAAAATATCAACATTTTCAGGCCAGAAAGAGCAACAATTAAGTTATTGTATTGTGGTGTAAAGGTCACACATGTTGACCATGGCCCGCTGTGGAATGAAACCTGTTCTTCCCTATCTAGATTGGCCTTTCAAGTGACTCCAGCACAATATCAATAAGGACAGAGATTGCCAGAAACCCTCAGCATGAGACAGAGTTTCTTCCCATAGGCCATCAGGACTGTAAACTCTGATCTCACCAGGGCGTAAATACTGTTGTCTCTTCTTTAAAAAAAAATGTAAATACTGGTTCTGTTCTGTTCTGTTCTGTTCTGTTGTTTTGCACAATTCCGCAAGCATTGCCGCTTTCATTTCACTGTACATCTTGTATGTGTGTGTGATAAATAACGTTGACTTGACTTGACTGGCAGGCAGCATCTGTTGACGGAGAAATTAAATCAATGTTTCAAGTTGCAAACTCTTCATTAGACTCCAATGAGGTTTACACAACTGTTATGGAAAATGGCCCAGCGATCTATTTAGTTAAGGATCGGCACTGTGGCGCAGAGGTAGAGTTGCTGCCTCACAGCGCCAGAGACCTGGGTTCGATCCTGACCTCAGATGCTGTCTGAGTGAAGATTATGTGTTCTCCCTGTAGCCATGTGCTCCAATTTCCTCCCACATCCCAATGATGAAGGTTAATTGGTCTCTGTAAATAGCCCCTCATGTGTACGGAATGGATGAGAAAGTTGGATAATATAGAACGAGTATGAACGAATGATCAATGGTCGGTGTGGACATGAAGGGCTGGAAGGGCCTGTTTTCTTGCTATATCATTGAATCGATCAATTAAAAGAAGCAAACTAATTCTGCAAGTTAGTGGTATGTTAGACTAAATCAGCGCAAGAACAGAGCCTTCGGCCCACAATATCTGTGCTGGACATGTTGCCAAGACCAACTCATATCTGCCTACACATAATCCATACCAAGGTAATCACTTTGACTCTATTGAAAACAATGTGAAAAATTCTACCACTTGTCCATCTGATCAACCTCTTTCTTCTTCTATCTGACCCTTATAGACTTTCTTCTTTATTTTTGCGTTAAAGCTCCCCTTTGATCAGTCACTATAACTTACATCTCCAAATGCAGTATTATTCAAGATTTGCTGCACCTCTTGCATTCAGGTTGCAGCAGTACTTGGTTTTGGAACAGCTCTGCCCAAGACCACAAGAAATTGCAGAGAGTTGTGGATGTAGTCAGTCCATCACACAGACCAGACTCCCCACCATTGACTCCATCCACACCTCACACTGCCTCGGTAAAGCAGCTAAGATTAATCAAAGACTTGTCTCACCCTGGTCATCCCTTCTTCTCTCTGCTCCCGTCAGGCAGAAGATACAAAAGCTTGAAAGTGTGCACCACCATATTCAGCAACTGATTCTTCCCCTCAGTTATTAGATTTCTGAATGGACATCAGCGAAAGTACTGTCTTATTTTCATCCTCATCATTGCGGCCCAACAACTCCGACCCAGTGCTGCTGCCAGGCCAACAGGTCATGGCCAAGCTAAGACTCTACAGGTTTAAATAAAATGTAAGCATGAAGGGTGCAAGTTGGTGCATAAAACATGGCACCTCTTGTCTACAGACTCAGTGTGGTGTACTATCTTACAGTCTTTTACTTAGTATGATTGTACCTGATGTATGGTAGGATTGTTACTGAACTGTATGCAAAAAAATATATATATACTTTGGTACACATGACAATAAAGTACCATTGAACCATTGAACCATTGACAATGGACTTTTTCTATTGGAGCTGTTAAGCTACATTGCTGAGAACTAAATTCTGCACTCTGTATTTTTCCCTTAATTCTACTTATTGTACTTGAGATTGGCTTGATCATATTCATGCATATTATTATTTTTTTATCTGCATTGATAGCATGCAAAACAAAGCTCTTCACAGTACCTCAGTTAATATACCAATAATAAACCTAAAGTTTAGCTTAGCTTAGAGACACAATGTGGAAACAGGCCCTTAGGCCCACCAGGCCTGCGCCAATCAACAATCACTTGTTCACAATTTCTATCCAACACACTCGAAATAATTTACAGAAGCCAATTAACCTACAAACCTGCACGTCTTTGCAATGGCGGATGAAACTGGAGAAAACGCACGCGGTCATGGGGAGAGCATGCAAACTCCATGAAGCTAACATCCATAGTTAGGATCGAACCCGATTCTCTGCCACTCTGCCAAAGCAGCAACTCTACCATTGCATCACTGCCCCCCCCTAATGTGCTGCCCCACTAAAACTAAACTTAATAATCTAAGATTATCTCACCACCTTTTCTTCTGCCTTACCAGCATATGACCTACAACTCTTTCAACACTTTGACTGGCAGCATGCTTTGAAACCCCTTTGTGCCTGTACGGCACAATCCTATGTGTACAAGAGTAGCAAATAACGTGTGTGTTAAGTAAATAATTGGTTTCAAGTTCAGCCTTTGCTGGAGGGAATGCAAAGCAGAATATTGTTATTGAATTTGGTGATTCTTGGACATCTCTGTCATAAATGAGAGAACGAGAAAAGGGATTGAAATCAATGTGAGGCATCAGGGAGAGAGAATAGTGGAAGTCATGGTGGAATTGAAGAGGACACGTGAGCCATGATGACTTAGTAGCTGCAAGTTTGAGATGTGTTCCCTGGTCAGTTTCTGAATTGTCAGCTCTCTTTGGATTAGGACGAGCTCACACATTGAAGGGAAGAACAGATTGACAGAGTTCGCCTTTTTATCTTCCCAGAGTCATTAACAGCAATTCCCTGATAATTTTATCCGGTTTTGCCACCATTCCCAGTCGTTGAGTTTTTACTGTTGCATTTTGTTGCCTCACGCAAGATCTCTCAGGGAAAGTAATAAAATATTTAGCAGTGGAGCTGCAGATCTGAACATCAAGGATTTCCTTGAGAGTCATTGAAACAAATAGAATTCTCGCTCTGCTTCCTTGTTGCACACCTATTTTAAATCACTCAGGAACAGTGGCACAGACATGCGGACATTGAAACATCAATCTACGTACTTACTTGCAGATTGCATTTACGGGAGCCTGTGTAATATGTGCAGTCACAAAGTGACGGAGGCTCTCAAGACATGAGGGAGCGCCTATGTGAACTGAGACTTGAAAGGTCAGTTCATTATCAGATCAGGAGATTTATGACTAAATATTTTGAGCAAGATGCGTTGTGCGGTTTAACCAAGCTAAAAGCTCCTTAAACCTTGGGAACTGGCAGGACAAGTCGACAAGCACTGTTAATGCTAACGGAAGGCTTGAGGAGTTTCAGAGCAAGGGCATTGAGTGCCAAAGCAGTTAAGAAATGGTAAATCCCTCTAACGCACGCTAGAGACATTAGCTGAGAGATGAAGGGAGGGAGCAGGCTTGTCCGGCAGTGGCCACTGTTACCGTGAAAGGATGTTGGGGCATTCGGAAAGGGTTTAGTGGAACTGTGAGAAGGAAAGGGGAATTCAATTGTAAGATGCTTGTAAGGCATTAGGGAATGCTGCTTTCTACAAGGAGTGTTGTATCATTTGGGGCAGCACAGTGGCACAGCGGTAATAGGTCACCTATCTTTTTTCTCTAGAGATGCTGCCTGACCCTCTGAGCTACTCCAGCATTTAGCGACCAGCCTTTAGTATTTTTAACTTGCGGTATCAAAAATCCATTTTTATTTGTTAAAAAGAACATTTGCATTTGTAAACAACTTGTTGCTTCATGCAGTGACCACTAGGTGGTCGGAGCAAATCCCTTACTTGGTTATAGCGGACAATCAGCAATAACAGACACCATTTCCCAGCACTCTGCTGTTGTGTCACTGTGCCGCCCCAAATCTACAAAGTCAGTCTACACTGATCTGAGGCTAAGGGATAATCTTATAGACAAGTATAAACTTATAAGGGGAATTGATAGTGAATGCACAGTCTTTAGCCCAGGATATGGGCATTGATCCACGATTAGCGTCCAAGTCAGGTAGGGCCTGTCCCACTTTCCCGAGTTATTCACAAATTCTCCCGAGTTATTCACAAACTCTCCCGAGTTTTCCCCTTGATTCAAACTCGCAAAATGTTTCCGTAGGAGTCCATGGATATATCATAGTGGCTCGTTATGCCAGCGGTAGGTACTCGGGGCATCAAGTAAGTCGGGACGATTTTCCACCCTGATCAAAAATGTCCACGCGTAAAAAAATAGTCCAGAGTACCTACGACTGGCATAACCCAGCCCCAACCCTAGCCCTAGCCCTAGCCCTAGCCCTAGCCCCAGTCCTAGCCCCAGCCCTAACCTCAGCCCCAGCCCTAACCCCAGCCCCAGCCCTAACCCCAGCCCCAATCCTAACACTATCCCCAGCCCCAGCCCGAGCCCCAGCCCCAACCCTAGCCCCAGCTCCAACCCCCAGCCCTAGCCAGAACCCTAGCCCTAAACATAGTTTTAGTCATCTCCATCACACGAGGCTCCCACACTTGACCACCATGCTGAGTCATATCCGTCACATGAGTATTTTATGCTCATAATGTGTAAAATAATACAATAATTACCATAAATATCAATTATAATTGATAAATGAACAGTATGCTTCTGCATATTCATCTGAAGGTAATATTGTTTCAGAGGAAATTGGTGAAAAGTTATGTGAAGGTTACCATTCTTGCTGAAAATCACCATTTTTCTCGGCAGTAAACTGTTACGAGGGTTTAAAATCAATGTGTTAGACTGAAAAAGTTTTTTTTTGGTGGTTTATTTTAGGAAGATACTCTATAATTTGAAGGACTGTGACAACAATTTGATTTTATATTCTTAAATCAGTTATATTTTGCAGTGTTGTTCATCATACAAATATGATGGATGTGACTGAATGCAATGGGCAACCTGGAAAAAGAAGAGGAAAAAATAAATTAAATTCTCTAAAAGATTGCACCAACCATATTTTCCCCATATTAGAGATGTTCATCTATGTGAAACAACATTCAAAGTTGCAAAATTTAAGTTTTATTTTCAGGTTTCCAGAAACTTTAAAGTAGATACTTACTGAAGAATCCCATAAAAGGAACCTGAAGGGCTACTTTTTCACTCAGTGGTGGTTACATTAAATGAACTGCCAGAGGACGTAGTTGAGGTAGGTACTGTAACAATATTTAGAATGCGCAGGGACAGGCACATGGGTAGGAAAGGGTTAGGGGGAGATGAGGCAAATGGAGGCAAATGGGAATAGCTTAAATGGGGCATCATGTGGATATATGTGCACATATATGTGGATAAATGTGAGGTCATCCACTTTAGAGGCAAGAACAAGAAGGCAGATTATTATCTGATTGGTATCAGATTAGGAAAAGGGAAGGTGCAACGAGACCTGGGTGTCCATGTACATCAGTCACTGAAAGTAAGCATGCAGGAACAGCACTGAAGAAAGTAAATGGCATGTTGGCCTTCATAGCGAGAGGATTTGAGTATAGGAGCAAGGAGGTCCTACTGCAGTTGTACAGGGCCCTGGTGAGACCGCACCTGGAGTATAGTGTGCAGTTTTGGTCTCCTAATTTGAGGAAACACACTCTTGCTATTAAGGGAGTGCAGCGTAGGTTCACCAGGTTAATTCCTGGGATGGTGGGACTGTCATATGATGAAAGAATGGGTCACCTAGGCTTGTATTCACTGGAATTTAGAAGGATGAGAAGGGGATCTTATAGAAATATAAAATTCTTAAGGGATTGGACAGGCTAAATACAGGAAAAATGTTCCCCATGTTGGGGGAGTCTAGAACCAGAGGTCACTGTTTAAGAATAAGGGGTAGGCCATTTAGGTCTGAGATGAGGAACACGTTTTTCACCAAGAGAGTTGAGGATCTGTGGAATTCTCTGCCACAGAAGGCAGTGGAGGCCAATTCACTGGATGTTTTCAAGAGAGAGTTAGGATTAACAGCATCAAGGGATATGGGGAAAAAGCAGGAACGGGATACTGATTTTGGATGATCAGTCACGATCATATTGAATGGCGGTGCTGGCTTGAAGGGCCAAATGGCCTACTCCTGCACCTATTTTCAATGTTAATGTTTCTATCAAGGTCGGCATGGGCGAGTTGGGTTGAAGGGCCTCTTTCTGTGCTGTGTGACTGTGAGTTTAACTGGAGCATATTCGGAAGACTTTCGTTCTGCAGCCACTCCGTTGCCTGAGGCTCCAAATCAAATCCAGAGAGAACCTAGAAACGGGCATCTCATCTGAGAACTCCACTGACAACTACCAAGATGAGTGGAATAGAATGGAGCATTGGGATTGTATTTCCTTTTAACTTTCAATCCTCCAGAATAGACCCTTGGAACTGCACATCAGCGTAATTGATTTAAATTCTTATTCATAAAGATTTTTTTTTCGCAGCTTGCTTTAAATAACACAACTTCAAACAGCACCTGTGTTCTGCTTATCATTTATTTTCTCTCCTATTGATTTCCTTCTCCCAAATAATATATCAATCAACAGTCTTAACAGGCCTTAACAGTTGAGTTGTACAATCAAAATCATGATGGCTACAGAAAGAGCCATCAAATAACTTGTCAAAATGTCTGAGTTTTAATTCCATTCTTGCTCACGGTTTTGACAGGATAATTCATTAGAAGTGGAGGAATACCTGAAAAAAAGGAATTCTTAGCATCAGTGATCAGTGCAAAACTCGTGCTGCACTCAAACTATTCGATGAATCTTATAACCTCTTTTTTAATCATTCACCAATATTTAAAATTCTGCTCCTTCATTGTTCGAGATAGACACAAAATGCTGGATTAACTCAGCGGGTCGGGTCTCGACCCAAAACATCTTCCTTTTCTCCAGAGTTGCTGCCTGATCCACTGAGTTACTCCAACATTTTGTGTCTACCTATGGTGTAAACCAGCCTCTGCTAGTTCCTTCCTGGACATTCAATGTTCAATGTCATTAAGCTGGAAAGAATGCAGTGAAGATGTTCGAGGATATTGCCAGGACTTGAGGGCCTGAGCAATTGGGAGAGGTTGGGCAGGCTAGGATTTTATTCCCTGGAGCGCAGATCTTATTGATATGTATAAAATCATGAGGGAAATGGACAGTGTGAATGCAGAGTCTTTTACCCAGGGTTGTGGAATCAAAATATGAATGCAAACCTGAGGGGAATTTTTTCACTGGTTTGTTTTTTCCCCCCCAAAACAAACATACTCAAAATAAAAAATATATACAAAACAAGAACTGTGCAAAATCCCTTCTGACATTCTCAGCGGCTATACATTCATTCATTAATGTTGTGTTTGGTAGTGTTCACAGAAATATAATTATACCAGACACCCTCTCCACTCATGTTTCTCCCTGGTGTGATATCCCTTCCCTTGTGTGAGGGGTGCCCACACTAAACTCTGCCCCTCACTGACCAGCAGCAGAAGGACCCAAGACTGTGGTCCTCTCCCACAGTCTTGTCGTTTGCTGCGCCAAGCTTCAGTGGGTCCCTCAGCACGTACTCCTGCAGTCTGGAATTGGCCAGTCGTATGTGGAATGAGCTGCCAGAGGAAATATTTGAGGCAGATGCTATTCTAAACTATACTAAATCAAACTATACTAAACGATAACAGCAGTTAAAAGACACTCGTACAGGTATGTGGCTAGGAAATATTCAGAGGGATATGGGCTAAACGCAGGCAGGTGGGACTAGTGTAGATGGGGCATCTTAGTTGGCATGGACGAGTTGGGTCAACGTGCTGTATGACTCAATGAGTCTAAACATGCAAATGACAGGGGATAACTTGGGCGATACGGTGGTGCAGCGGTAGAACTGCTGCCTTACAGCACCAGAGACCCGGGTTCGGTCTTGACTACGGGTGGGGTCTGTATGGAGTTTGCACGTTCTCATTATGACCACGTGGGTTTTCTCTGGGTGTTCCAGTTCTCTCCCACACTTCAAAGATGTACAGGTTTGTAGGTTAATTGGCTTCAGTAAAATTGTAAATTGTCCCGAGTGTGTAGGACAGTGTTAGTGTATGGGTGATTGCTGGTTGGCGCCGACTCAGTGGGATGAAGAGCTTGTTTCCGCGCCGTATCTCTGAAGTCTAAAGTCTAAACTTGTGGATACATTTCTGATCTGGATTAAAAATTGCCCATATCTGACAAATTTGTTTTCCCCTGCGAATGATGATCTGAAGTAAAAAAATGAAATTCTGTGGATCAATGAGCCAAATAAGCACTGAAGGAATAAAAGAGTTTGTGAGTTCCCAAAGATCAATAGTCCGTCACCCATCTCAGTGCAAATGAAGGACACAGTGGAATTTAGAAACATATATCACATAGAATTAAAAATTGGGATTGAAAAGCAGAGGGTTATTGAATCTCTGCTGGAGAAGTGCTGGAGTATTGTGCAAAGATCTTGTTGCAATCATGTTGTTTGTTCTTTAGTTTAGAGATAGTGTGGAAACAGACCCTTCAACCCAACGAGTCCATGCAAACAATCGATCACCCATTCACACTAGTTGTATGTTAACCTACTTTCTTATCGACTCTCTATGCACTAGGGGCAATTTATTATTATACCCTCAGTCATTATTAGTTTAGTTTAGTTTAGAAATATAGCATGGAAGCAGGCCATTTGGACTAACGAGTCCCCGCTGATAATCAGTCACCCATTCACACTGGTTCAATGTTCTACACTCTACGGGCAATTTACACGACTTTGGGGACCTGGGAGCTGGAGGAAATCCACTCAGTAATGGGGAGAAAGTGCAAACTACACACAGACATCACCCGAGGTCAGGATTGAACCCGGGTCTCTGACGCTGTGAGGCAGCAGCTCTATCCACTGTGCCAGAGGTTGAGGGGAAACAATAGATCAGCCATAATTGAATGCAGGGTAGACTCGATGGGCTGAGTGGCCTAATTCTGTTCCAATGTCTTATGGTCTAATGGTCTAAATAGCCAGCGTGGTCTAGTTGGCCAAAAGGATAGTTTCCTCTGCAATTTAATGTTGGAATTATAAACAATTTACAGCATGGAAACATGCCATTCAGTCTTTTTGTTATTTTTTGCTAGCGTTTATGCATCAGGTGCTCTTGTTTATATCACCCAATCAAACAGTTTAGTGTAGAGATACGGCCGGAACCAGGCCCACTGTGCCCACGCCAACTATCTATCGATCACCCGTTCATACTAGTTCAGTGTTATCCCACTTTTGTATCCACCCCCTACACACGAGGACCATCTCTACAGAGGTCAATTAATCTACAAGCCTGCACGTCTTTGGGATGTGGGAGGAAATCTCGAGCACCTGGAGGAAAACTACATGGACACAGGGAGAATGTGCAAACTCCACACTGACAGGGGGTGAGGCCGTAATCAAACCCTGGTCTCTGACGTTGTGAAGCAGCAGCTTTACCAGCTGCGCCACTGTGCTGTCACTTGCTACACCCAGCCATTGTTGCCGAGCGAAATTGTTGACGGGGTCACTTTTGATATTAGTTCCTTGTCAAGAGGGAGCAGTTGCCTTGATTCATTTCTTTCTCAGGGCATGTCTCCACTTGTGGGAGAGTCTAGGATTAGAGGTTATAGCCTCAGAATTAAAGGACGCTCTTTTAGGAAGGAGATAAGGAGATAATTTATTTCATCAGAGGGTGGTGAATCTGTGGAATTCTTTGACACAGAAGCCCGTGTTTGCAAAGTCAGTGGATATATTAAAGGCAGAGATAGATAGATTCTTGATTAGTACGGTGTCAGAGATTATGGGGAGATGGTAGGAGAATGGGGATAGGAAGGAGAGGTAGGCCAGCCATGATTGAATGGTGGAGTAGACTTGATGGGCCAAATGTCCTAATTTTATTCCTATCACTTATGATCTCATGATCTCATAAGGGCAGCACAGTGACGCAGTGGTAGAGCTGTTTCCTTACAGTGCCAGTGACCCCAGTTCGATATTGATTATGGGTTCTGTATGTATCGTGTTTGAAATTTCTTCCTGTGACCTCGTAGATTTCCTCCGGGTGCTCCAGTTTCTTCCCACACTCCAAAGACTTACAGGTTTTGTAGGCTGATTGGTTTTGTTAAAATTGTAAATATTGTTTCCTTCTGTGTAGCTGATGCTACTGTACGGGGTGATCGTGTGTCACGGGGACTTGGTGGGCCGAAGGGCCTGTTTCCATGTTGTATCCCTAAAGTCTAAAGTCTAATTCTAAAGTATAAGTTTATCCTCCCTCTTTGCATCCATGTTATCTAAGTCAAAAAATAACTAGGAACTCAGTCTCAGCAGCGAAGCACCTGCAGATATAAAAGGACGGAACGCAGATGATAATAAGAAATTTAAAAAAACAGCCAATAATGATTCATTAAAAAAGGAGGAAATAAAGGGAGATATTTTATCATCATCCTTTGCCTTGGGTAATTCAGTATTGAACATAGCTGCATCGGTTGCATTGTCGACTTAATTGTCAGTACCTTCTGAGAGCTTTTCTCGTGGGTTGCCACTTCTATTGCGAGATAAGATAGTACGTGATTCTAATTCTACAATTATTACAGGGCTCATCTCAAGGTGACTCTTGCCAATGATTTGGCCTGACCACAGCAGGTGGGTGTAACAAGGCCTTACAGCAACATTAGCAGAATAAAGCCCTCATTGACCACCAGGGGCGCCGGGGAGATGGCAGCCCTGCCGGCAGTCTGTTCATCTTTTCACTCTTTTCACTCTTTTTGTTATTTTTTTGTTTGTTAAAAGTTTTTGTTTTAATGTTCTTCGGTTTGTTTTATGTGGGAGGAGGGGGGAGGGGATCGGGGGAAACTTTTTTTCAGGTTCTTACCTTCCCGGAGATGTGATCAATTTTCGGATCACATTCTCCGGGCTCTGCAGCCTACCATCGATGGAGCTGGAAGCCTCCTCAGACTGCCTTTGAGTCCTATCGTGGGGCGCGGACTTAACATCGGAGCTGATCCCTTGCCTGGGATCGCTACCACCGCGGAATCAACACCAAGGGCTCGCAGTCTCGGGTGAAGCCGAGTCGGGGAGCTCCAATGTCGCGGAAGGTTCACCAGCCCCAACGCGAGGTTCGATCGTCCAGCTGATATCCCCCCGATGTGGGAGCTGATCGCCTCGACACGGAGGGCCCGAACGCCGCTGGCTACAAGAGTTAAGATCATCCCGTCAACGGGAGCTCGAGGCCCATGACCGAGGAAGAACTAAGGGGAAGGACTTGAACTTTATTTCGCCTTCCATCACAGTGAGGAATGTGTAGGAGCCACTGTGGTGGATGTTCACGTTAAAATGTGTTTTTGAAGTGATCTGTTACTTTTAATTGTATGACTGACCTGGCCAATGAAATTCCTCATATGTTGCAAAACATACTTGCCGAATAAAGTGTGATTCTGATTCTGATTCTGATAATGCATTCAGGCACCAATCAACACATACTCATTCCAGCATCTTGAAAAGCAATGCTACACAGCAGGTTTCATTCAGATTTCAAACCTTTTATTCTTTCCAAATATGGACTTCAGGTCCACCCCATTTCCCAACTCTCAGTCCACACCGCGTGAGTTACGACAGGCACACAGCTCTAAAGATCAGGATCGAACCTGTGTCGCTGGTGCTATGAGGCAGCAGTTTTACCAGCCCTGGCACCGTGAGATGCATGTCTACACATGAGGACTAAGGAATAGTGAAAATTCACACTCCCCATCACCCGTTTGCTATTAAATCCGAAATTAAGTACAGGGGTCTGAATTTCCTTGCTTGGAGAGCGATACAAAGCAACATTGGTCTGAATGTCCTAAGGCGCCAAATTGTCAATATGTTCAGCACAGAATTAGTGGGCCGAAGGGCCTGTACCTGTGCCGTACTGTGATATGTTCTATGTTGGTACTCTGTGGAAAGTGATGGGAGCAGAATTAGGCACATAAGATCCATCAAGTCTACACTGCCATTCAATCATGGCTGATCCATCTCTCCCTCCTAACCCCATTCTCCTGCCTTTTCCCTATCTCCCTGACCCATACTAATCAATAATCTATATATCTCTGCCTTAAAATTATACATTAACGGCAACCACAGCCCACACACTCTACCTTTTCACATTAGACAGGCCCCTTCACTGTCCATTTTCAAAACTAGTCTTAAAACCCTTTTCTATTCCTTGGCTTTCGCCCCTGCATGAGACTTTGCTCTTGTTTTAGTGTTTCTATTATTGTTTTTTATTGTTTTTACTGTCTTTTAATGTTTTTATTGTTTTGTTTTATGTTTATGATTAGTCATGTACAGCACTTTGTTGCAACAGTGGTTGTTTTTAAAGTGCTCTATAAATAAAGTTCAGTTCAGTTCTGTGGCAAAGAATTCCACAGCTTTACCACCGTCTGACTAAATAAATTCCTCCTCATCTCCTTTAGGAATGCGGAGTCGACTTGATGGACCGAATGGCCTATTTCTGCTCCTATCACATATGACCTAATTCTGCTCCTATTAGTTTCCACTGAGTATCAACATAGAACATAAAACAGCATGGCACAGGAAAAGGCCCTTCGGCCCACTATATCTGTGCTGAACATAATGACAATTTGGCGCCTTAGGTTTGCAAAAAGAATTTGACTGCGCATTAGTTGCATATGTGACTAATAAAGTGCCAGTGAACAATTGAACCATTTTATGACTAATATTCAGCTTTGGATTTGGGGTGGTTATGGGTAAGAACTTACTATAAAAGTGTGGAAGCAAAGAACTGCAGATAATGGTTTACAAAAAAAAAGAAAATACAATGTGCTGGAGTAACTTAGTGGGTCAAGCAGCATCTCTGGAGTACATGGGTAGGTGAGGTCTGGGAAAGACTGAAGAGTCCTGACCCGAAACATCACCTACTCATGTTCTCCTGAGATGCTACCTGACCCACTGAGCTACTCCAGCAATTTGTGTCTTTTTACTATTAGAGTGATTCACTGAAAAGGTGTGTTCCTGAGTAATTTCGATTTATAATGTTTGTGTTTTATATGCCAGCTGTTCATGAATGAAACCTTTTGAGTCATTTATTTCCTGATGTGTGCAGGGTTGGCAATCTTTCTCATTAAACTTACTAATTATACTTTTGAAGTAATCACCTTCGATGAATTTTGTAAGACGTAGTGCCTAGTTCATCATTTCCATTTACAATCACATATTTCTTAAACATAAATAGCAAGTTTTTTATTACTGATGGTGGACTATCACTATTATGATGATATTCACTCTCAATGCATAGTTGCTGCAATGTGCAACATCTACAAAATGCACCTCACCAATTCACCAGTTTTTCATTTGAAGTTATGGTAGTGGCATTAAAGAGCCATTTGGATAGGCACATGGATATGCGGAGAATGGAGGGATATGGAACACGTGCAGGCACATGAGTTAGTTTAGATAGACACAAAATGCATGCAGCACCTCTGGAGAAATGGAGAGAGTTAGGTTAGTTTATTGTTGTCACAAGTACTGATGTACAGTGAAAAGCTTTTTTTCTGTCACATAGTATCCAATCAGCACACAATATTATACATGATTACAATCAAGCTGTCCACATTGTACAGATACAGGATAAAGAGAATAACGTTTAATGCAACCTAAAATCCAGTAAAGTCCAATTAATGACAGTTCAAATGTCTCCAATGAAGTAAATGAAAAGTCAGGATCATTCTCTAGTAGGTGAGACGATGGTTCAGTTGCCTGATAACAGCATGAAAGAAACTGTCCCTGAATCTGGAACTGTGTGCTTGCACGCCTCTGTACCTCTTACCAGATGGCAGTGGAGAAGAGGGAATGACCAGGGTGAGATTGGCCCTTGATTATGCTGGTGGCCTTGCCGAGGCAGATAGATTTAATGGATGGGCAGTTGGACTGTGTGATGGTCTGGGCTGCGTCCACAACTCTATGCAATATCTTGGAATGGAGCATGTATGGAGCTGTTCTCAAACCATGCTGTGATGCATCCCGATAAAATGCTTTCTGCAGGAAAAAGTGTAGAAGTTGGTGAGAGTTACTAGGCACATGCCAAACTTCCTAAGCCTTCTAAGGCAGTAGAGGAGTCGGTGTGCTTTCTTGGCTATTGCTTTGAATTGGCTGGTCTAGGACAAGTTGCTGGTGATAGTTATTCCTAAGAATTTGAAGCTATCAACCATCTCTACTTCGGTGCTATAAATGTTTACCGATGCTTACCAAGGTAACTGTGCTGCTTCACTTTCTGAAGTTGAACACAATCTCTGAAAGTGAAGATGGCTTCCATCCCAAAACGTCACCTATTCCTTTTCTCCAGAGATGTTGTCTGACCCGCTGCATTACTCCAGCATTTTGTGTCTATCTTCAGTATAAACCAGGATTTGTAGATCCTTCCTACATACAATCACATTTCTTTTGCTGAAGAACTCTTGCGGAACAACTTTTTCACCCAGAGAGTTGTGAATCTGTGGAATTTGCTGCCTCATAAGGCAATGAAGGCCAATTGGCTGGATGCTTTCAAGAGGGAGTTAGATAGAGCTCTTAAAGATAGTGGAGTCAGGGGATATGGCAAGAAGGCAGGAACGGAGTACTGAATGTGGATAATCAGCCATAATCACAGTGAATAGGGGTGCTGACTCGAAGGGCCGAATGGCCTACTCCTGCACCTATTGTCTATTGTCTATTGACATTGAGGGAGAAGTTGTTGTCTTGGCAATAGGTTACAAAGTTCTCAATCTACTTCCCGTACTCTGTTTTGGTGTTGGGACCCCAGTTATTTACAATATATATCAACAATTTAGATGAGGGAATTAAACGTAACGTATTTAATTTTGCGTATAACACCAGGCTGGGTGGCAGTGTGAGCTGTGAGGGGGATGCTATAAGGCTGCACTGTGACTTGGATAGGTTGGGTGAGTGGGCAGGAGCATGGCAGATGCTGTATAATGTGGATAAATTTGAGATTATCCACTTTGGTGTCAAGAACAGGAAGGCAGATTATTATCAGAATGGTGTCAGAGAAGGGGGGTGCAACGAGACCTGGGTGTCCTTGTACACCAGTCACTGAAAGTAAGCATGGAGGTACAGCAGGCAGTGAAGAAAGCCAATAGCATGTTGGCCTTCATTGCGAGAGGAATTGAGAAGGAGCAAGGAGGTCCTTCTGTGCTTCTACAGGGCCCTGATGAGACCGCACCTGGAGTATTGTGTGCAATTTTGGTCTCCTCATTTGAGGAAGGACATTATTGCTATTGAGGGAGTGCAGCGTAGGTTCACCATGTTAATTCCCGGGATGGCAGGACTGACTTATGATGGAAGAATGGGTCGACTGGGCTTGTATTCGCTGGAATTTAGTAGGATGAGAGGGGATCTTATAGAAACATATAAAATTCTTAGAGGATTGGACAGGGTAGATGTAGGTAAATGTTCCCGATGTTGGGAGAGTCCAGAACCAGGACTCCCAGTTTAAGAATAAGGGGTAGGCCATTTAGGACTGAGATGAGGAAAAAGTTTTTCACCCAGAGAGTTTTGAATCTGTGGAATTCTCTGCCACAAAAGGCAGTGGAGGCTAATTCACTGGATGTTTTCAAGAATTAGTTAAAAGTAGATCTTAGGGCTAAAGGAATCCAGGGATATGGGGAAAAAGCCAGAATGGGGTACTAATTTTGGATGATCAGTCATGAAGGGCCGAATGGCCTACTCCTGCACCTATTTTCTATGGTTCTGTTTCTTGTCATTATTTGGCATCCAGACCACCACATTTGTGCCGTTTGCGAATTTATCTGAAGAAGGATCCTGACCAGAAACATCACCCATCCTTTTTTTCCAGAGATGCTGCCCTGACCTGCTGAATTCCTCCAGCACTTTGTGTCTATTTTCGGTATAAACCAGCATCTGCAGTTCCTCTCTGCACAATTTGTAAATTGAGTTGGATTGGTCTTGGCATCGTATTCAGCACAGCCACTGCGGGCCGAAGGGCCTGATCCTGTGCTGCATTGTTCTATATGCTCTATGTTTTGTGTTCTGTGTTCTATGTTCTACACTTGACCTGCAGGCAATTCAAATGCTACTCGACAATTAATGTGTCATTTATATATCATTCATGAAGAATTTTTGTTTTGGTGTGTTTGTCTGAGAATATGTTCCTGTGATACAGATACAAGCAAGATTTCCATTGTACCTGTACCTCAGTGCACTTGGTTGTTGAATTATACATAAATTACACATTGATCCTAAAAAAAAGACCGTGCAGAAAAAAAACAAGATGCTAATGCAAAAATTTACAATTGAAAAATAAGTTCCTCTAGATGCTACTTAAATCTTGTGAGAGTCTCTGAGTCAATCACCCTCTCAGGCAGTTTCCACCAGATTCCAGCTATTGTTGGGTGATATTATAGATAATCATCTGAGTAAAGGAAATATGGAACTCCTTCTGGCAATGCAGGACCCTTTATGTTGGGAAGAGATGGTTATTGTGTTTTCAGAACCTATCATCCCTTACAGGAAGGCACAAGGAAGTCTGAAGAAGGGTCCCGACCCAAAACATTGCCCATCCCGAGATGCTGCCTGACCCGCTGAGTTAATCCAGCATTTTGTGTCTTTTTTTTGCAAACCAGCATCTGCCCCTATATTGCCCCTCTGTACCTTTCCTATCCATGTTCCTGTCTAAATGTCTTTTAAATGTTTTAAAATATTAAATTTAAGAGACTTTTGAATAGGCACATGGATAAACAGGGAATGGACGTGCAGGCTGATAAGATTAGCTTAATTGACTTAATAGACTGCAGGCACGAAATTTCGTTCAGACCGTAAGGTCTGAATGACAATAAAGGTATTCAATTCAATCAATTCAATCAATTCAATTTGGATTGGTACGGACATTGTGGGCCGAAGGGTCTCTTCCTGTGCTGTACTATACTATGTTTCTAGACTCTAGCTATATGGGCCATGCTCAAATCTTATGACAGGAAGGGAGATATGGAAAAGTTTATCCTAGCCAAATATAATGTATTTTCTTCATCCTAGATACAGTATTTAGCTTTCCCCAAGGTTTTGTTAAATCAATTATGATTAATTGATTAAAATATTTGGATTTTTTTGTTGCATTAATTGACTTATTAATGATCAAATGCATCTCTCAATGAATGACAATTCTTTCAAAGCATTAAGGTACTGGAGGAAGATCGTTGCATTATGATAAGTACACTTACATGGAAATAGACAATAATTTTAAACATGAGACTTCCTTGCTTGAATAACAATATAATTTAAAACATACTTTTATCCCCCTTTCAGACCGCTCACCATGCAAAACGTTTATTGGATTTACTCTCTCTCAACTTACTCCTCAAGCTCTTCAGTGTCTAAACACCTATCTATTGTCTCAGAAGGTAGAACACAGAAAAGTACAGGGCAAGAATAGACACTTTATCACACACTGTCTGTGTTGAACATGATGGTGCTCGGCCAACCGAGTCTGCACCGACCTGCAATGACCCATTAACTAGTTCTATCTTGAGGGACATGAGGGACCATTTAAAGAAGCCAATTAACCTACAAAATTGCACGTCTTTGGAATGTGGGAGGAAACCGGAATGTGGGAGATCCGGTGAAAACACATGCGGTCACAGGGAGATTGTACAAACTCTGTACAGACAGCACCTGTAGTCGGGATTAAAGTCGGGTCTCTGGCACTGTAAGGAAGCAACTCTACCGCTGAGCCACTGTGCTGGCCAAACTTCTGCACTTTGTAGTTTTCTCCCAATCCCTTAACTGTGGATCAATCCCAGTGACTTAACAACCTGAGAACATAGAACATAGAGCAGAGAACAGTACAGCACAAGAACACAATGTCTGTGCCAAACATAATTCCTTAAGGGCCTGTCCCACTTAGGCGACTTTTCAGTGGAAAGGCTGCGACCTTCAAACTCGCGGCACTCGCCTGAAAAACCGCAAACTGGAACGGCGACCGTCAGAACGGAACACACACATATACACACAAACATATCGCAAAGGCGGGTGCCAGAGAAAGCGGGGGAGCGCTGTCTGAAATTCACATGGTGCAAAGCCAAGGTGAAACAGACACACACCGCGATGAACAGGAAGGTTAAGATGGCTAGCACAGTGTACGGTAAGCCCTTTAAAAGAGCGGGGAGGGGAGAAGGGGGGAGAAGGGGGGAGAAGGGCGGAGAAGGGCGGAGAAGGGGGGAAAAAGGGGGAGAAGGAGTGGAGACACTTTTAAGAAGCCATACAACTTTTAATAAGCCATAGATACAGAGCTGTGAAGTTTAATGGGCATTTAACATTACCAGTCGGTTTTCCTTGGTTCTGTAAACTCGTGCTTACATTTTTTTTTCTCCAATGGGCCAATGAAAATGCTCGGTCAGCAAAGGAGATTAACTAAAACTACCTACAACTACCTCGACTACCTGCAACTACATGGCGACCCCCCCTACAACTGCACCTACGACTACAAAAGTATCGATTTTCTCCATGGCGCCAATTCTTGGTCACAGAAAAATTTTCAACATGTTGAGAAATTTGCTGCGACCATACTGAGGCCGCGACTAGTTTCCAGAATGCGGGAACTCCTCGCGACCATGAAGGAGACGATGTGGCGATCGTGAGGCGAGCGCAGAGTCTCCTGCACTCGCCTAAAAAGTCACCTAACTGGGACAGGCCCTTAACACAGAGCTGGTCTGAATGAGAAATGAGAACAGAAATTCAGGGCACCCAGCAGTTGAGATTGTTTATCCTCTCTGGTGCAAACGCTTCGCTGAATGGCTTGCTCATAAGTCAGAGTACTGTATAGAAGTTGGAATGTTATGTTGAAGTTCAGAGGACTTAGATTTAAGGTGAGGGGGGAAAGATTTAATATGAACCTGGGGGGTAACTTTTTTTACACAAAGGGTGTAGGATATGTTGTATGAGCTACTGGTGAGGTAGTTGAGGCAGGTACTATTATAACTTTTAAGAGACTTTTAGACAGGTACATGGATAGGATAGGTTTAGAAGGTTGTGCAGCAATGCAGGCAGATGGGATTAGTGTGGATGGGGCATGTTGTTCGGCATGGTCAAGTTGGGTCGAAGGTCCTGTTTCCGCTCTGTATGACTCTATGACTCTTTGTAGACACAAGGGAAATGTTTCAGTTAGATTCTGAATGGCATTGGGTTGCATAATAGAAATTAAAAATCAATTGTGGCCAGAACATACTCAGCTAACATAACGGGCTAAGTAACCACATATTGGGTAACAGAATAGCATTATAGGTCCACTTATACTGCTTTGTTACAAGGACCCCTGTAAGTTACTCCATACTCTTGATTTTGTGGATCAGCTTTACATGACTGCTAAAAATAAGAAGGCTTGCTTTCCATCGGTTAAGGAAAGGCTACCACAGACTCTCAAACAAGGATCCTGTCGGCATTTAAGTGCTTTAGTTGTCTCTTCATTGGTTCCGTTAATGGGTTGATGGTGAAATGATTTTATTTGTGGTCAGCTAAGCATCCTCCTTTCCACAGAAACTGACACAGGATCATCTCCATTAGCCTTAAATAAATGGTGATTAGATATCAGGTGCCATGAAAATTATATCTTGCTTGTCCTTAACTTTAGGCTTGGATGAACAATGCTATGCTATTTCCCTTTTACCTTTCTCTCCTTTCAGACCTTAGCATAAAATCATAGTGTCATACAGAATGGAACCAGGCCCTTCTCCCCATCGTCTCCAAGCTATGACTAAAGAATCTAGGACAGAGACCATAGCCTCTGATTCTGTTATCCCACTTTCTCATCCACTCCCTACACACCAGAGGCAACTATACAGAGGCCAATTAATCTACAAACCCGCAAGGGTATAGGTTCAGAAATAATGGATGTTCCTTTAGAAAAGAGATGAAGAGGAATTTATTGAATTTATTAAGAGGGTGGTGATTCTGTGGAAGTCATTGCCACAGTAGGCTGTGGAGGACATTAATGGATATTTTTAAGGTGGAGATTGACAGATTCTTGATTAGTACAGGTATCAGGAGTTATGGGGAGAAGTCAGGGGAATGAGGTTGAGAGGAAATGATAGATCAGCCATGATGGAATGGCGGAGTGGACTTGATGTCCTGAATGGCATCATTCTGCTACTATAACATGAATTTATGAAGTTATGAACTAACCATTGAGTATTCATCAACACTAATCCCATTAGTAGAAACAAGAAACTGCAGATGCTGGTTTATGCAGTCTGAAGAAGGGTCTTGACCCAAAACGTCACTCAACCTTTTACTCCAGAGTTGCTGCCTGTCCGCCGAGTTACTCCAGCACTTTGTGTCCATCTTTACACAAATCCCATTTTATGATTGATTGGAAGGTATAGCATGGAAACAGGTCCATCAGCCCACTGTCCATACTAACCATCAACCACCTGCTCACTGTAGTTCAATGTTGTCCCACCTTCTCATCCACTCCCTACATACTAGGGTCAATTTAAAGAGGGCAATTAACCAACAAACCTGCATGTCTTTGGGATGTGGAAAGAAACCAGAGCATCCTGAAGAAACCCACAGGGTCATAGGCAGAACATTCAAACTCCACATAGAGAGTACTGGAGGTCATGATTGTAGATGATATAGGCATGTGACCCTTAATATAGTTACCTCATCACTACTAACCACTCCCCATATCACAAGTATAATTACAACCTCCCCACCCACATATCGCTCTCTAGTTTCCGTGACAGACCACGTACAGCTAGTGCTCTCTGTAATGCCACAGTATGAATAAAAGAAGTAAAGTCACAGTGTGTTGATAACACTTCTTTACATGGTGTCAAACCTCTTACCCTTGCGCCTCATGTTTATCGGTTGTTTCTTTAATTTTGCCCCAGTTTTCTGTTACCACCTCTTTTTTCCTCGTTATGGCCACTTCTTGCCGCAAACCCGATGTGCTCGTTTTCGATGCAGACATTGCCCATCGATGGAATGTCTTTAGACGTGACTTTGACCACTATGTCACAATCGCTCATCCTGCCGCTACTCCTGCCGTCCAAGCTTCTCTACTCCTTAACCTGGCTGGTCCCGATGCCCTGGCTCGGTCAGACTTCTTTGTCTACGCTGCGGTTGAATCTGTTCGGGACCCGGTATGTTTATTGGCTAAGTTTACCGCGATTTGCGACATTCCGACTAATTGCATTTTAGAACGTTTCAAACTGTTCGGGCGGCGTCAGCACCCTGGTGAATCTGCTGAGAACTATGTTGCTGCGCTGCGACACCTGGCCAGACGGTGCCGCCTTGAGACGCTGACCCCCGAGGAGCTGACCAGGGACCTTCTGGTTTACGGTCTCCGCGATGAAAAGCTAAGGGCTGAACTTTTGCGCAAGCCCGACCTGTCTTTTAACGAGGCTATGCATGCCTGCCGTTTAGCCGAAGCCGTCACTTCGGCAGTGTCTCCGGCTGATCAGGACATTAACTTTGCCAGCATTACCCGCCCTTGGCAGAACCCTACCCCGCAACGACCCCCGAGGTCCGGCACTGCTCCCGGGGGACGTACCCAGCTATGGTGCCCCAATTGTAACTTCGCCACTCATCAGTACAATGTATGCCCTGCTTTGGGCAAAACGTGCAATTACTGCAAGAAACTAAACCATTTTTCTGCTGCCTGCTGTTCCCGTGGGAAGCCTCCTGCTGCTCCAAGGCGTATGTTAAACAACTTGGAGCAAACTGATAGCGAGCTCGGTTCCCAGTACCATCTCAACGAACTCCCTGTATCTGAATCTGGGTCCTCTCAGGGGGACACCAGCATTTTTTCTGTGTTGGATGCACCTGCAGTGATAACAGACCCTTCAGTTCGTGTAACTGTGAACAACTCGACCTTCACCGCTAAGTTAGATACCGGAGCTGTTGCGAATGTTATGTCAACAATCCTCTTCAATAAGATTAGGTCTAATGAGCAAGTTACCTCTGATCGCTCCACTTTGCACGCATACGGGGGAGAGGTTCTTGTTCCTGTGGGAAAGGCAACTCTGCGCTGCAAGATACTGGAGACCTCTCGGCCCCTCACTTTCTATCTTCTCGATTCCAACTGCATTACCCTGTTGGGCAACCAAGCATGCCAGGACCTGGGCCTGGTCTCCTTCCACCGTGACATCCACAAGGTGCAGGCCCTAATGGACCCGTTGGCTGAATATCCTGACCGCTTTAATGAGACGAGCTGGGCAAGCTGCCCTATAACTACAAGATTGTCGTTGACCGCAAGGTCGAGCCAGTGGTCCGTGCGCCACACCGTGTCTCCTTCGCCATGAAGGAAAAAGTAGAATCGACGCTGCACAGCATGGTAAAAATGGGCATCCTAAAGGCAGTCAGCGAACCCACCAAGTGGGTCTCCACCATGGTTGTTGCCGCGAAAAAGGACAAAAGCGAAATACGCATTTGCATCAACCCCAAAGACCTAAACCTTGCCATCAAACGCCCGCACTACCCCATGAGAACAGTAGTGGACGTCGCTGCACAGGTTGGTCCGGCCACAATCTTTTCTGTCCTCGATGCCAAGATCTCCTTCTGGCAGATACCGCTTGACGAGCATTCCTCCAACCTGACAACTTTCAGCACCCCCTTCGGCAGATTTAAGTTCCTCCGAATGCCATTCGGAATCAACTCTGCCAGCGAGGTGTTCCAACGGACAATGGAGCAACTGTTTGCCGGTCTACCGTGTGCCATCATCGTTGACGACATCCTGGTCTATGGTAAGGATGTCGCTGAGCACGATTTCAACCTCCGCCAAGTCCTAGACCGGGCCCGGAAGATCAACTTGAAACTCAACCCCAAGAAGTGCCGATTCCGCGTCCCCGAGGTCACATATGTTGGACATGTATTCACAGCCTCGGGGCTGAAACCCGACCCACAGAAAACGGCTGCCATCTCCGAGATGTCATCACCCACTGATGTGCCCAGCCTGCAACCTTTCCTGGGCATGGTAAACTACCTGGGGAAGTTCATCCCCGACCTCAGCGAGCTGAGTGCACCCCTGAGGGATTTGATAAAGAAGGACACGGCCTGGGTTTGGTTCCCTCAACACCAAAAAGCTTTCGACATCCTTATTCCAAGCTGATCAGTACCCCCACACTTAAATTTTTTGACCTCTCAGTTCGGGCTCGGTGCCGCTTGTCTACAGCTCCATGATGGCCTGCAACTGCCAGTCTCCTACGCGTCCAGTACCATGACCCCTGCCGAACAGCACTACGCACAGATCGAGAAGGAGCTACTGGCCGTGGTGTTTGCCTGCTCCAAATTCAAGAACTATATACTATGCAACACATTCACTATTGAAACAGATCACCAGCCGCTTGTCACCATCCTCAACAAGTCGATCCATGTTGCCTCATCCCGCCTGCAGCGCATGATGCTGCAGCTCCAGCGTTTCACTTTCAACGTCGTTTTCCGGAAAGGCAAAGACATGTTCGTGGCCGACACGCTATCCCGCGCCCCGCTAACATCCACCGATCGCCACCCCTATGAAATGTCTGACCTGATGGTGCTCAATGTGAATATTGTCCCTTCACAGCAGATGAAGTCCCTGGTTGAGCACACTGCCGATGATCCTGCCCTGCAACAGCTTGCTGCCATCATCCAGCAGGGCTAGCCCGACCGTCGTTCCGCTCTGCCGGCTGGCGCCGTGCCCTACTTCCTGGTCCGTGATGAGCTCGTACTCCACGACGGCGTGGTCGTGAAAGGACACAAGGTGGTAGTGCCTGCTGCTCTGCACGACCACTATTTTCAGGCCGCTCATAACGGTCATCCTGGGGCCGAAGCCACCTTGTCTCACGCCCAGAGCCAGTTCTACTGGCCTGGTATGGCTCAATGCATCTGGGAGAGGGTCTCCTCGTGTTCCACCTGCAACAGCCTCGCCCCCCACCAGCAACGACAGCCGCTTCTGCAGCAGCCTGCACCCGAACTGCCCTGAATGGCGGTTGCCACTGACATTTTCGAGTGGCGAGGCAAACACTTCCTGGTACTTGTCGACGACTCCTCCAACTGGTTCGAGGTTGACCAGCTGCATTCCCTCACCTCTTCGGCCGTTGTCGATAAGCTGCGCCGCCATTTCTCTACCTTTGGCACCCCGGCCAGCCTGCAGTCGGACAACGGCAGCCAATTCACGAGCTCCGAGTTTAGGGCTTTCGCAACCAGCTGGAACTTCCGCCACTTCACCAGCAGCCCTGAGTACCCGCAAAGCAACGGTCTGGCCGAGCGCGCCGTTCGCAGTGCAAAGAACTTACTGGAACAATGTCGTTTGTATAACTTTGATTTCTTTCTAGCCCTCCTCAACCTTCGCAACATATCCCGTGACCCTGCCATGGGCTCCCCTGCTCAGCGGCTCATGTCTCGCACTACCAGACTTCCGATGCCGGTGGCCCAGCGCTCACTCATCCCCTCTGTCCTCAAGCCCGCTGCTGTTCAGGAGCGCATTGCCTTTAAGCGCGATGTCCAGAAACGTTCCCATGACACGTCCTGCCGCCCCCTTCCGCGCCTTTTCCCCGGTCAGGTTGTCCGCATGCAGACCCCCACCGGTCACTCCCGGCTCGCTACCGTAGTCTGTTGGGTCGCCTCGGTCCTATCTTGTCGACCATGCAGGGACCATCTACCGCCGGTCCCGCCAACATCTGCTGCTCGTCAACGAGCCGCGACCACCACCCGCAGATCCTTTTGCTCCCCCGCTGCAATTTCAGCCTCCAGGCGATGCTCGGCCCATCGCTCCTCGCATGCCACGGTCTCTACCCTCCCAGCTCTATCCGTCCGATCCTCCTCCGGTTCACCCTCCCTCGCCTGCCTGCGCGCAGCCCACTGCGAGCCCCGCATCCCCTCATGCCCTTCTGCCCTTGTCTTCTCCTTCCCCTCCCGGCTCCCCTGTTCCGGTTCGGCCGTCTGCACCTGTTGCCGTACTGCCTCCACTTTATCCTGCAGGGAGGGGAGATGGCGAGATGCGAACCCGGTCGGGACGTGTTGTCAAGCCGCCTGTCCGCTATTGCGATTTTGCTTAACCATTTCTAGCGCATGAGACGTGGTCGCACTGTCACTACTTTGTTTGTCTTTCATTTCCAAGGGGAAGGATGTAGATGATATAGGCATGTGACCCTTAATATAGTTACCTCATCACTACTAACCACTCCCCATATCGCAAGTATAATTACAACCTCCCCACCCACACATCGCTCTCTAGTTTCTGTGACAGACCACGTACAGCTAGTGCTCTCTGTAATGCCACATTATGAATAAAAGAAGTAAAGTCACAGTGTGTTGATAACACTTCTTTACAATGATCAAACCCTGTTCACTGGCAATATGAGGCCACTGTACCGCTCCTAACCAACACTTGTTCCATAGCCTTCAAAAGTGACCAACTTCTACAAATACTGCTGTAGAAAGCATTTTATCGGGAAACATCACAGCATGATTTGGGAAGTTCATACGGAGTTTGTACTTTCTCTCCATAACCTATCTGGGTTTTCTCCAAGATGCTCTGGTTTCCTCCCACATTCCAAAGATGTACAATTAGTTTGCTATAATTGGAAATTGTCCCTAATGTGAATGGTATAGTCTTAGTGTGCAGGGATCGCTAGTTGGCATGGACTCGGTGTGCCGAAGGACCTGTTTCCACGCTATATCTCTAAAACTTAAAAAATACTTTTCATTGCAGTTAATTGAAGTTTCAGGAGGAATAAACCACAACTGCAATAAAATTGTCTTATCAATACAAAAGCCACCCTGGGAAGAATTGTAACCCACACTGAGAAAGATAGTATCTATACTATTACTAAAGGTCTCATCTTGGAATGGAATGGAATGCTATTTATTGTCATTCAAACCTAGGTTTGAACGAAATCTTGACCACTACTTGTATACATTGTAAACACATTTAAAAAAAAATACTACCCTATATCGCTATGATTTTTTTCACCATCTTATTCACCGTCCTCCTCTCCTCCAACCGCCCCAAGGTTTTTTTCCGATCGGTGAAATAATAAAAAGGATATGAATGTTTAAAAAAATCAAGAGATCAGCTGATTGGTCTTCTCACCTGTCAGTCACCATGATGAAGGTCACGACCCTTCCGGGGCCCAGGAGAATAAAGGCCCGGAGGACGGATATGAGTCAGTCATTCTGGAAGACCGTGAGTGAGCCCAGAACTGTGATTCTACGCCATGTGTGAACTGAACTAAACTGTGTCTGAGCTGTGCTGATTGATCTGTGCCTGCCCCATGAGTGAATTGATCTGTGCCTGCCCCATGAGTGAACTGAATTGGTAGCCCTGCACTGTGCTTGACTTGAAATGGAATGGATTGGATTGTTGGCCCTGCACTATGCTTGACTTGAAATGCAATGGATTGGATTGTTGGCCCTGCACAGTGCTTGATTTGAAATGCAATGGATTGGATTATTGGCCCTGCACTGCGCTTGACTTGAAATGGAATGGATTGGATTGTTGGCCCTGCACTGTGCGTGACTTGAAATGGAATGGTTAGGATTGTTGGCTCTGCAGTGTGCTTGGTCCAAAGGTGCGGCTCACTCCGGAGGTCCCACTCACTCCGGAAGAACTGCTCCACTCCAGAAGTCCCACTCACTCCGGAAGTCCCACTCACTCCAGAAATCCCGCTCACTCTGGAAGTCCCACTCACTCCGGAAGTCCCGCTCAGTGGAAAGGCCACGCACAGCCGCGTGAGTAGATTCAAGATAGTTTTACTGTCATATATATGTTGTGTGTGTGTGAGTGTGAGTGAATGAGTGTGTGAGTCAGTGTGTGTGCGTGTGTATGAGATGGAGGGTGACTGTGAGTGTGTGTGTGTGAGATGGAGGGTGAATGTGTGTGCCTGTGAGTTTGTGATGGATTGTGCGTGTGTGAGATGGAGGGTGTGTATGTGCGTGTGACGGAGGGTGTGTGTGTGTGATGGAGGGTGTGTGTGTGTGAGCCCACCAGCCGTGAGTCAACTGCCAGCCCACCAGCCATGAGTCAACTGCCAGCCCAGAAACCAGTCCCTTTTGCCCATAATGCCCGTATTAGCCTAGGAGGAGTATTTTGGCCCAAAAGGCCCTTCAGGCCAGGAAAAGACCAGAAAAAGTGTATTTCACTGAGATTTCACCTTTTTTTTTAGTCCCTTCGGCCCATCAGGCCTGTACTAACCCAGGAGGTGTCCCTTCGCCCCATCAGTAAGTATTCCTCCTGTAAGTACTAAACCTCACCCCAGTATTTTTCTCCCTCCTTTCATTGGATCCCTGTGAGATCCACACCAGGATAGACATTCCTCCTTCATTGGTTTGATCAGTAGAAAAATATAGAAAATGTCTAAAATTGATTAGCCACCCTCTCGCCCTTGTCTCTCACAGTCTCTCACCTGTTTAGTGCAGAATTTCTGGCAGTTTCTGAGCTGCCTGCCCACCAGCCCTGAGTGACTGAGCTGCCAGCCCACCAGGCCTGAGAGACTGAGCTGCCATCCCACCAGGCCTGTGTGACTGAGCTGCCAGCCCACCAGCCCTGAATGACTGAGCTGCCAGCACACCAGGCCTGAGTAAGTGAGCTGCCAGCCCGCCAGGCCTGAGTGACTAGGCTGCCAGGCCTGAGTGATTGAGCTGCCAGGCCTGAGTGACTGAGCTGCCAGCCCAAGAATCCATTCGACCCACAATGCCTATACTAGGCCCTCTGGAAACCAGTCCCTTCGGCCCACAACACCGATACCCACCCAATGGGTTCCACTCCAGTTAACCACAAATGAAATGTGAAGCTGATTTCATTAAGAGCTTTGGAAAGTTCCAATCAAAAGTGTGTGTTGCAATATGAAGAGATTTATCAAATTAGTTGTTCGGCTTTTCTGGAGATATGATGGGAGCTAATAACATCTATAGATTTAACAATGCAAAGGCATGTTCAGGATGAAGTTATAGATTGTACCATGTTTCAGAATTATCCCGTTCCACTGCATTCTGCATTGTTGAAACTGTTTGAGTTTGAATTTGGTTTATTGTCACGTGTTCCGCGGAACAGTATAAAGCTTTTGTTACGTGCTAACCAGTCAGCGGAACATCATTATACATGATCACAATCGAGCCATCCACAGTGTACAGATATAGGATAAAAGGATTTAGGTGAATAACGTTTAGTGCAAGAAAAAGTCCTGTAAATTCTGATTAAAGATAGTCCGAGGGTCTTCAATGAGGTATAGTAGCTCATGAAGACTGCTCTCGAGTTGTTGGCAGGATGGTTCAATTGCCTGATAACAGCTGAGAAAAAGCTTTCTCTGAATCTGGAGGTGTGCGTTTTCACACTTCTACACCTCTAGCCTGATGGGAGAGGAGAGAAGAGGAGTGGCCGGGGTGCAACGCTTCCTTGATTATGCTGCTAGCTTTCCCTAGGTAGTGTGAAGTGTAGATGGAGTGAATGGAAGGGAGGTTGGTTTGTGTGATGGTCTGGGCTGCGTCCACAACCCTCTGGAATTTCTTGCAGTCTTGGCACAATTCTCCATTTAACTTTAAACACAACTGACTCAGCGGGTCAGACAGCATCTCTTGAGAAACTCATGGACAGGCGATATTCCAGGACGGGATTCGCCAGGCTTTGCAAATTGTCCCTAATATGTAGGTTAATGCTGGTATACAAAGATTGCTGGTCAGTGTGGACTCAATGGACTGAAGGGACTTTTTTCTAAACTGTATCTCTACTCTAAACTAAACTAAACTAGTGTATGAGTGATCGCTGGCCGGCATGGGCTTAGCGATCCGAAGGGCCTGTTTCCACGCTGTATCTCTAAACTCATTTATGGATTGCAAAGGACATTACCCTTAAATTCAGCCTAATATTCCCTTACACTTGAAGGCATGTAGAGAGTCAACAATCTCAGCCATGGCCTTGAATAAACAGCAACACCCAGCATCCATTCTAGATTCAATCACGTACTCTTTACTGCACATTAGACATGAACTTTATGACACCACTGCACATAACGTTCCTTAAATTGCTCTTTCATCCTGAGCACTGCTAAAGTACAAAATGCTGCTCTGGCGAGAGTGTGAGGCCATTAAATGAAATGAAGTAGAAGTTAAAAACTGAATAGTGCCAAGCAAGGCAATATTTGTTCAACTAGTCAGCGAATTGGACAGAGCAGGCTAGTTCCAATTAAAAATGTGCGGTCCATTGTGACTTTCCTCTTTCCTCTTCAAACGGCACATTATGTTACAGTTGTACAAATGTTGGTGGGGCCAAGTTTGGAATATTGTGTTTGGTGTGGGTCACCCTGCGATAGGAAGAAGTTGCCAAGCTGGAAAGGATGCAGAGAAGGTTTGTGAGGATGTTGCCAGGAATTGATGGCCTGAGCTAGAGGGAGAAGTTTGGTTAGTTTAGTTTAGCTTAATTTATCATTGTCACGTGTACTGCGATACAGTGGTTTTGCAGACAGGGACTCCATTCCTTGCAGCACAAGAGGATGAGGGAAGATCTTATAAAGGTGTACAAAATTATGAGGAGAATAGAATGGGTGAATGCACAGTGCCCTTTACCCTGCTATAGAAAGGAGGTCGTTAAATTGGAAAAGATGCAGAAAAAAAATTACAGGGAGATGTTTGGTTTAGTTTAGTTTAGCTTAGTTTATCGTTGTAACATGTACCGCAATACAATTAAACAATTAAGTTTGAAAGCTATCCAGTCAAATAAAAGACTATATATAACCATATAACCATATAACCATATAACATTTACAGCACGGAAACAGGCCATCTCGACCCTTCTAGTCCGTGCCGAACACTTATTCTCCACTAATCCCATCTACCTGCACTCAGACCATAACCTTCCATTCCTTTCCCGTCCATATACCTATCCAATTTATTTTTAAATGATAAAATCGAACCTGCCTCCACCACTTCTACTGGAAGCTCATTCCACACAGCTACCACTCTCTGAATAAAGAAGTTCCCCCTAAACTTCTGTCCCTTAATTCTGAAGTCATGTCCTCTTGTTTGAATATTCCCTACTCTCAATGGGAAAAGCTTATCCATGTCAACTCTGTCTATCCCTCTCATCATTTTAAAGACCTCTATCAAGTCCCCCCTTAACCTTCTGCGCTCAAAAGAATAAAGACCTAACTTGTTCAACCTTTCTCTGTAACTTAGTTGCTGAAACCCAGGCAACATTCTAGTAAATCTCTTCTGTACTCTCTCTATTTTGTTAACATCCTTCCTATAATTAGGCGACCAAAATTGTACACCATACTCCAGAATTGGCCTCACCAATGCCTTGTACTATTTTAACATTACATCCCAACTTCTATACTCAATGCTCTGATTTATAAAGGCCAGCGCACCAAAAGCTTTCTTTACCACCCTATCTACATGAGATTCCACCTTCAGGGAACTGTGCACAGTTATTCCTAAATCCCTCTGTTCAACTGCATTCCTCAACTCACTACCATTTACAATGTACGTCCTATTTTGATTTGTCCTGCCAAGATGTAGCACCTCACACTTATCAGCATTAAACTCCATCTGCCATCTTTCAGCCCACTCTTCCAAATGGCCTAAATCTCTGTAGACTTTGAAAATCTTCTTCATTATCCACAACACCACCTATCTTAGTATCATCTGCATATTTACTAATCCAATTTACCACACCATCATCCAGATCATTGATGTACATGACAAACAACAGTGGACCCAACACGGATCCCTGTGGCACCCCACCAGTCACCGACCTCCAACCTGACAAACAGCCATCCATCATTACTCTCTGGCATCTCCCATTCAGCCACTGTTGAATCCATCTTGCTACTCCACCATTAATACCCAACAATTGAACCTTCTTAACCAACCTTCCATGAGGAACCTTGTTAAAGGCCTTACTAAAGTCCATATAGTCAACATCCACTGCTTTACCCTCGTCAATTTCCCTAGTAACCTCTTCAGAAAATTCAAGAAGATTAGTCAAACATGACCTTCCAGGCACAAATCCATGTTGACTGTTCCTAATCAGACCCTGTTTATCCAGATGCTTATATATATTTTCTCTAAGTATCCTTTCCATTAATTTGCCCACCACTGACGTCAAACTAATAGGTCTATAATTGCTAGGTTTACACTTAGAATCCTTTTTAAACAATGGAACAACATGCGCAGTACGCCAATCCTCTGACACTATTTCCGTTTCTAATGACATTTGAAATATTTCTGTCATAGCCCCTGCTATTTTTACACTAACTTCCCTCGATGTCCTAGGGAATATCCTGTCAGGACCTGGAGACTTATCCACTTTTATATTTTTCAAAAGTGTCAGTACTTCCTCTTCTTTGAATCTCATAGTTTCCATAGCTACTCTACTTGTTTCCCTTACCTCACATAATTCAATATCCTTCTCCTTGGTGAATACTGAAGAAAAGAAATTGTTCAATATCTCCCCCATCTCTTTTGGCTCTGCAGATAGCTGTCCACTCTGACTCTCTAATGGACCAATTTTATCCCTCGTTATCCTTTTGCTATTAATATAGCTGTAGAAACCCTTTGGATTTACTTTCACCTTACTTGCCAAAGCAACCTCATATCTTCTTTTAGCTTTTCTAATTTCTTTCTTAAGATTCTTTTTACATTCTTTATACTCCTCAAGCACCTCATATGAATATGATCAAACCATCCACAGTGTACAGATAAAGGATAAAGGTTCAGACTTTGGAGCTCAAGAGGTTGAGGGGTGATTTTATAGTTGGATAAATGACAACAGACAGGTGGAATATATATGGTAAATACTCATCTTTTTTCACAGAGTGGGGGAATTAAAAACCAGAGGACTTAGGTTTAAAGTGAGAGTGGGAAGATTTAATAGGAACCTAAGCAACAACCTTTCACACAGAGGGTGGGTATATAAAATAATCAAAGGAGAGGCTTAAACCAAATACTTGCACAGTCCTGTGTTTTAGGGCGGCACAGTGACACAGCGGTAAAGTTGCTGTCTTACAGTGCCAGAGGTTCGGGTTTGATGATGACTACAGGTGCTGTCTGTACAAAGTTTGTACATTCGCCCCGTGACCATGTGGGTTTTCATTGGGTGCTCTGGTTTCCTCCCACACTCCTAAGATGTACAGGTTTGTAGGTTAATTGGCTTCGGTAAAATTGTAAATTGTCCCGAGTATGTAGGACAGTGCAAGTGTACAGAGTGATCGTTGGTCAGCAGAGTTTCCATGGGTCGAAGGCCCCGTTTCAATGCTGTATCGCTAAAGACTAAAGTCTAAAGGTTAGTCAAAGGAATCAATCATCAGGGGGTGCAAGCCTTAATATAATCATTGATCACATCCAGTTTTTTATAAACAACTAGACTAAGTGGGACACATTGGGTCCCATTCTCACACGGGAGGCCTGGTCCCCCAACACAATATTCCACCTCTCCACCAATTCCAATATTCCACCACTCATGCATAGCCCCCATCTGCGCAGGCGCGGCTGACGGGTTCCCGTTGTGACGCCCCTGATCCCCCCTTCTCCCCTCATCCCCTCCCCTCCCTACTTTGCCCCGTGCCCTCCCCCCCCACCCATCCCCACACACTCACTCCATCTCCCCCTCAAACCCCCCCCCCCCCCATCCACTCTTAGCGGCTCTCCAGCGGCGCAGTCATTCCCTCCCATTGGGTTCCCATTGTGACGTAGAACACACAGGTATTACTGCGCAGGTGCAGGTGCCGGGCACGGCAAGTGGAAAAGGGATTTATTAAAGCTTAAAATGTGAATAACTCTAAAAATATAACAACAATTTAAGTGTTAAAGAGGAGATTTATTCAGTCCATTTTTCTTGTTGCGTCTCTTGTTGCATTCTGCAGCCGGGGAGGTGGTCGGCTTCAGGCAAGGGCTGTCGGGGGCCGATGGGGGGAGCGTCCTGCAGCCTGGGGAGGGGCACGGCTTCAGACGGGGCTGTCGGGGGCTGGTGGGGGAGCTTCAGGCGGCCAGTGGGGGGGGCTTTCTGCAGGGCTAGTATGGATGTTGTGGGCCGAAGGGCTGGTATACAGAGGGCTAGTATGGACATTGTGGGCCGAATGGATTATTGGACTCACAGTTCACTCACTCACGGCTGGTGGACTCACAGTTCACTCACTCACAGTTGGAGGACTCATAGTTCATTAATTTACAGCTGGTGGACTGACAATTGACTCAGCCACAGCTTGTGGACTCACAGTTCACTCAGCCACGGCTTGAGGACTCACAGTTCACCCAGCCACGGCTTGTGGACTCACAGTTCACTCAGCCACAGCTTATGGACTCACAGTTCACTCAGCCACGGCTTGTGGACTCACAGTTCACTCAGCCACGGCTTGTGGACTCACAGTTCACTCAGCCATGGATTGTGGACTCACAATTCACTCAGCCATGGCTTGTGAACTCACAGTTCAGTCACTCATAGCTTGTGGACTCACAGTTCACTCACTAATGGCTTGTGGATTCACAGTACAGTCACTCACAGCTTGTACACTCACAGATCTGGACTCAACTCTCACTCACGGCTTCCGGGCTGACTGACTCACGCCTGGCCTCCTGTGCTTTATTCTCCTTGAGTGCCAGAAGGGGCATTACCTTCATGGTGAGAAGACCAATCTGCTGATCTCACGATTTTTTAAACCTTCATAACTTTTCTAATATTTCACCGATTAGAACAAAACTTGGTGCGCTTGGAGCAGAGGAAAAGAGTGAGTAAGGTGGCCAAAATATCCTAGCAATATAGGGTACCATTTTTGCACAAATTTAAAAACAACGCAGAGTGGTCAAGATGAGAGTTTGTAATAATATAGATGAGTTTCCCCATTGCTAACAAATATGTTGAAACACAATTCTTCAAATGCAATTTAGAAATGGAATATCTCTCCTGAAACATTTTGCTTCTAGATTAATGCAAACTACTGTGATGTGTTTTCGTACCGATGGGGATTACAGAAGTATTGACATCAGAGGCAATTTAATCTGCACTGCCATTGTACAATAGGGATTTAAAAGTACTTCAATAATCTTGACTATATTTTAGCCCAAGCAATGATTCATCAGGGGAGATGCATATCTTTGCCTGAACAGGAGTTTCACCAAATAATATTTAATTAGGCATGTAATGTATGTAGTGTCAGGAAAATTAAACATTACTATTTGCGATGAGCTTGAGACGGCTCCAGCAAAATAAATTCCGATTGCATCCTCAAGGTTTGCCTAGGTTTTATTTGCATTAGATCGCATTTTCCAACAGACTATTACGCCAGTGAAGTCCAGTGTAGCATTCTGGAACTCAAGTGTCATCAAAATCCAACAAAACTTTGAAGATTTTATTTCAAATCATGAGCAAAATTTAAATGAAAAACTACAGATGGGGGAATATCAGAAACAAAAATGAAAATGCTGCAAAAAAATGAGGTTGGGGGTGTTTATGTTGGTTAGCCATCTTGAATTGGAGAATTCAATGTTTATACCATTAGGTTTAGTTTAGTTTAGTTTAGTTTAATTTAGTTTAGCGAAAGAGGCGAGGTTAACCCCTACATCAATGACGCAGCGTCGTCGCCAGGACAATAGGCCTTTAAGGTCAAGAGACGCAGAGCCCTGTATACTGATCCCTTTCAAGCTGTCCTTTAAGTTTAGTTTAGTTTAGAGATTCAGCATAGAAACAGCGCCTTCGGCGCACTGAGTGCACGTCATTCAGCGATCACCCCGTGCACAAGCACCACCCTGCACACTAGGGACATTTTACAATTTTACCAAAGCCAATTAATCTACAAACCTGCACATCTTTGGAGTGTGGGGGGGAAACCAGAACATCCAGGGAGAAGACAGAAGAATGGCGGAAGGAGGGAGGGATAGATCAACCATGATTGAATGGCAAAGTAGACTTGATGGGCTGAATGGCCTAATTCTGCTCCTATCACATGATCACATGATCCGGAGAAACCCACCATAGTCACAGTGAGGAAATACAAGCTCCGTACAGACAGCACCCGTAGTCAGGATTGAATCCGGGTCTCTGGCGCTGTCGGGCAGCAACTTCTCAACTGCACCACCATGCCGCCCACAGAAACAGGTTGTAAGCTGACATTCGGTATTGCTTTTAGAAATAGGTAGAAATTAAAGAGTGCAACACTGTTCTCCAAGCTCAGGATCTGCTGTAGAAACAAAGGGCAAAGAGCAGGGACTTAACATAAACATTAATTCTACAAATTACAGACCTCTCCACACCATCTGTTCTAAGCTGTATTTACATACCGCTGATGCAAATTGCTTTTTACATAGTATCTTTGAATTTGGCCGTTGATAATATCCCAACTGCTCTTATCCTTTGTGTAAGAAGGAACTGCAGATGCTGGGTTTTACCGAAGATAGACACAAAATGCTGGAGTAACTCGGCGGGACAGGCAGCATCTCTGGATAGAAGGAATGGGTGACGTTTATGGTTGAGATCCTTCTTCAAACTGAGAGTTCCGTCTGAAGAAGGGTCTCGACCCAAAATGTCACCCATTGCTTCTATCCAGAGATGCATCCTGTCCTGCTGAATTACTCCAGCAATGTATGCTCTGCTCCTGTGAACTATTTATCCCTTCCATAGTGCTCCTGGTGGGTTGACAGTTTAGCAGTCCCACTAACAGTGGATAGGTGATAGGCACGAGGAACTGCAGATGATGGTTTATCAAAAAAAAAGTGCACAAAGTTCTGGAGTAACTCAGCGGGTAGGGTAGTGTCTCGATGTACCTGCCTTGACTACCTCCTCTGGCTGATCGCACCACATACTCACCACCCTCTGAGGGAAATCTGGATAGGCAGCTTTAGGATCCTTTGTTTGCGACTTGCAAGATTAACGCTGTTTCTCTTTCCTCACATACTGTGTGTTCCAGTGGTTTCCATTCCCTTTGCAACAAACACAATTGAATGTCCTTCTCCAAAAGACTGTTAATTTATTATCAAGTGGAGCCAGCGGATATAATCAATTTACATTGTCTGCTGTAGAGAGGTGGGGAAACCATATAATCTAATAACCAGGCATGTTTTGTTCCCATTTAATTAGCCATGACTCAATTGGCTCGGTAAAGGCATTATACTTCCAATGAAAGATTCATCTGGTCAGAAAAAGTTAAGTTGAAAATTAGGTTTCACAGCCTAGTAAAAAGAATAAAGTTTCAGGAGAGTTTAAATAAATTATGGAAGCTATTGAAATCGATATTAAATGCGCTAAACTGATTCCATTCTCCCCAATAAAAACATCGACAAATTCCTTTAACACTTGACAAAATGTTGAAATGTGGTAATGAATTAATACAGGGTGAATGTGACAGGCATTACATAGAAGGCAATAGGGATCGACAGTGAGATCTGAGGCATAGTTATGGAATGCCAAGACAGGCCCTTCGGCCCAGCCTGTTCCTGCCAACCAAGTTGCTTCCCTTCAGAAACAGAGAACTACAGAAGCTGGTTAATGCACAAAAGGATAATCCCATTTACCTCTAAAAGACACAAAGTGCTGGTGTAACCCAGCAGTTCAGGCAGAATCTCCGGAGAACATCAATAGATGACGTTTTGTGTTGCAACCCTTCTTCACATGAGCTTACTTTAGCTAGTTAACGTTTGACCTATATACTTCCACACCTTTCCTATTCATGTACTGAGCAGCAGAATAACATGGGATGTGAGAGGGGGTGGGTGGGGGGGGGGGGGGGAGTTATTTGATACAATGTTAAGGGCCTGTCCCACTTGGCCGTCATTTACGCCTCATTTACGCGTCATATGTAAAATAGGTCGACAAGTCGTAACCAGCGACGTCGCGCGCAAATCACGCATCATCCTGCGTCAGCACAGCCATCTGGTGCGCGTGACATAATTAGAATACCCTGCTTCCCTATTCTGCATCATGACCATCATGGAAGAACGACAGATTTTATTGCTACAGCAACAACAGAGATGTCTGTTAGGAGCAGCCTTCATACTTACAGATCAGCCAGGCAGGAGTACAACAAGAACGGCTAGCAAGAAACCCAGGAAGAGGTCTGTGTGGACGAGGTTAGAGGTTACATGACGCGTAAAAGGCGGGCCGACTGCGTATGGGCAGCGCGCGGCATCGCATGTTTATAGACGTCGATGCACGGTGATGTAACCATGCGTCACCACGCGATACAGCATGCAATGCCAATGCGTCAGCGTGCGTAGCCAATGCATCAGCGTGCGTAGCCAATGTGTCAGCGTGCGTAGCCAATGCGTCAGCGTGCGTAGCCAATGCGTCAGCGTGCATACGTGATAGGTCACACAGGTGGCGCGCGAGGATTTTGCTACACTACAAAATCCTGGAGCACCGCGCGATACCGCGTGCCACTGCATGCGATTCCACGCTTCACCATGCGCAATGCGTGCGTCACCCATGCGCACCCCACGCGTTACAACGCATCGACCTATTTTACATATGACGCATAAGTGAGGTGCATATGACGGCCAAGTGGGACAGACCCTTTAGTCATGTACATGAAGATAATAGAAGGAGAGAGATGCATTCTTGTTATCTTAGAGTCATAGAGTGATACAGTGTGGAAACAGGCCCTTCGGCCCAACTTGACCACACTGGCCAAGAATGTCCCAGTTACCTGCACTTGGTCCATATCCCTCCAAACCTGTCCTATCCATGTTCACATTGGAACTCCAGAGCTAGGACTCCTCATTATTGCAACATTAATATACATTTATTTTGTCTCTACAGCACTCACAGGAGGTGAGGGAACATGGAAAATTGAAAGCAGCAGTAATATGGAGATGGAGGAGACTGCATATGTAGGAAGGAATTGCAGATGCTGGCTTATACCGATGATAGATACAAAATATTCAGACAAAAAGTCTGAAGAAGGGTTCTAAACCGAAACATCACCTATTCTTTTTCTCCAGATGCTGCCTGACCCGCTGAGCTACTCCAGCATTTTGTGTCAATCAGAAGAAACTGCAGGTACTTGAATCTGGAGCAAGGCAGCAAACTGCTGGGAAAACTCAATGGATCAAATGTGTGTGTGTGTGTGTGTGTGTGTGTGTGTGTGTGTGTGTGTGTGTGTGTGTGTGTGTGTGTGTGTGTGTGTGTGTGTGTGTGTGTGTGTGTGCATGCGTGTGTGTGTGCGTGCATGCGTGCGTGCGTGTGTGTGTGTGTGTGGTTCTGTGTGTGTGTGTGTGTGATTGTGTGTGTGATTGTGTGTGCGTGTGTGAGCGTGTGTGAGCGTGTGTGAGTGTGTGTGTGTGTGTGTGTGTGTGTGTGTGTGTGTGGGTGTGTGTGTGTGTGTGTGTGTGTGCATGTGTGTGAGAGCGTGAGTGTGTGTGAGTGTGAGTGTGAGTTTCTTTATTTACATTTATTCTTTATCTCTATGTTTATATATATATACATATATACAGACATTTTTGTTGCTTACTTTGATATTTACAGAGTATTACATTTACTTATCTGTTGTGCGCTGCAAGTCAGAATTTCATTATTCCAATTTAGGACATATGGCAATAAAACCCTTTTGACTGGATCATAGAACGGAACAGCACAGAAACGACCCCTTTGACCTGCAATGTCAGTGCCGAACATGATACCACGACCGACACTTATCTGTCTGCACATGATCTATATTCCTCCATTCCCTGCATATCAATCCACACAGCTCTTTAATGCCACTATCATATCTGCCTCCATCACTGCTCCTGGCAGCACGTTCCAGGCACCCACCCACTGTGTAAAAAAACTTGCCCTGCACCTCTCCTTTAAACTTTGCCCCTCTCCTTAAAGCCCTCCAATACCTTTGCCTCTGCATTCCATCAACAGAAATAATTAACAAATATAGTGCCAAAAGATTTGAGTGAATTTCTAAACAGGTTTTACCTCTCACACATGGCTCTGATTTCCCTTCAGAGCAAGAGTCCCTGATTTTCCTCGCTTCACATATCTCCTTATTAAGGTGAAGGCATTCATATCTCCAGATTATACACTTGAAGCACAAGGTCCTTGAACTGATGACAGCTGAGGACACACATATTGGGGCATTAGCAGAAGGAAGCTAGTTTTTAGTGCTGAGAGAGCTTCCTGTCGGAGACCCATCAAACACTCAGGTGAAAGTCTGGCAGAGCAGAGTTTACAGCATTTATCAGCAAAGTAATTGCAGAATATCAGAGGTAAACGACAGTTCCAAAGTCGTCCTCAGCTTACTCATCAAGACATTGATCCCAGGAATTATTGGGTTAACATATGATGAGCGTTTGACGGCATTGGCCTGTACTCGCTGGAGTTTAGACGGATGAGGGGGAATCTCATTGAAACTTACCGAATACTGAAAGGCCTGGATGTGGAGAAGATGTTTCCACTAGTTGGGAGAGCCTAGGACCAGAGGCCATACTGTCAGAATAAAAGATCGTACCTGTAGGAAGTAGATGAGGAGGAATTTATTTTATCAAGATGGTGGTGAAACAGTGGAATTCATTGCTACAGAAGGCTGTGGAGGACATAAATGGATATTTTAAAGGCAGAGATGGATAGATTCTTGATTAATAGACAATAGACAATAGGTGCAGGAGTAGGCCATTCTGCCCTTCGAGCTAGCACCGCCATTTAAAGTGATCATGGCTGATCATCCCCAATCAGTACCCCGTTCCTGCCTTCTCCCCATATACCCTGACTCCGCTATTTTTAAGAGCCCTATCTAGTTCTCTCTTGAAAGCATCCAGAGAACCTGCCTCCACTACCCTCTGAGGCAGAGAATTCCACAGACTCACCACTCTCTGTGAGAAAAAGTGTTTACTCGTCTCCGATTAGTAAGGGTGTCAGGGGTTATGGGAATGCGATTGAGAGGGAAAGATAGATCACCCATAATTGAATGGTGGATTAGACTTGATGGGTCGAATGGCTTAATTTCGCTCCTATAACTTATGAACTTATTAATCATAGGGTCTAAGGAACCGATGAGCTACAAGGGGCTACAATGCTGGGAACTATATATCCTGCTCTGTACCTTTTGCTGTATCCATTGTACTTGAGTTTGAACTGATTATGTCTAGATATGGCAAACCTGATCTGTTTGGATAGCATGCAAAACAAGGCTTTCCAGTGTACCTTGGTATTCGTGACAATAATAAATCAAAACTCTTTTAATCATTATAATTGTAGCTGCTTCTGTAGTTTCCTCAGGGCTCCTTGTTTCCCTCTTAATATTATAGCCACATGCATCCTTTGTAAGTTCAGTGGGTCTTTGTCTTAATTTAGGAGTCCTCTTGCTCCATCTTACATTGAGGGTCTTCTATCTCCTTCTTAATTTCAGGGACGCACTTTCTCCTGAAAAGGTGGAGAACACTGCCTAGTCCATCATGGGTACTGACCTCCCCACCATAGAAGTGGTCTACAGGAGTTGCTACCTCAAAAAGGCAGTCAGAGACCCCCACCACTCTGCCCACGCTCTCATTTCATTCCGGCCATTAGGAAGAAGGTGCAGGAGCCTGAAAACTGTAATGTACGTTCAGATGCAGCTTCTTCCCAACAACCATCGGGTTATTAAACACGACATCCTCCAACAAAACTCTGAATTACAATGACTTGGGGGGTGTGGGGGGGGGGGGGGGGGGGTGGGGGGGGGGGGCATTTTTTTAAATCTTTACACTATTATTGTCAGTTTTTTCTAATATACTGAACATCTTTTTGTTGATAATTATGATGTTGACAGAGTCCTATGTTTACATATCTGTTTTGCTGCTGCAAGTAAGAATTTAATTGTCCTGTTTGGGGATATATGACAATAAAACACTCTTGACTCTTGACTTGTAATTCAAGGATTCTGTTGCCTCCTGTGCTCCATTTAAATCCAGGGGCCCTCTACCTTTCCCTTGAACTTACAGAGTGCCCAGATCATCAGTTGGAATCACTGTGTTCCAGGGCTGAGTGTGGTTGTTGCTGAATTTCCCCGATTTAAATGCAAGGATCAATGCCACTAATGGTTGCAAACTGGGCGTGCTGAATTGCGGAACAGATAAACAAGAGGAAATGCTTGTTAGACACATTTCCATGAACACAGTGACCTTTTGGTATTAAATTCATTTCCTTCCACCACTCAATCTGCAATAATGATCCTCATTGCCTTAATGACTGACTAAGGAGGCTTGCTTTGTGCGGCTTATGAGAGATCTGTGCGTTCAATGTTACTTCTACCCATCAATAATACGCATTATGGCCAATTCACAACATGGATTACAGGAGCCCAGGGTACATGCAGTGTTGAGAAGAAGAATTGACTTTACATGGCATGACCTCAGAACATTCCAAAGTGCTTCACCGTCAATATAATGTACTCTCTTGTAATGTAAGAAACACAGCAACCAAGTCCCCACGTGTATAAGGTGACAAGGGCTAGATAATGCTTGAAAGTGGTAGAGAAAGTACTAGAAAGTTTCAGCAGCCCATCCGTCATCTGGAGTTAGCACTTCAGGTTAGAGACATTTTTGCCAGCACTTTCTGGTTTTATTTCAAATTTCCAACATTGCAGGATTTGTGTTCACCATTCACACGAGCTCCTGCTCATCCTTTTCCTTGCTTTTCCTGTGATACTTTATAACTTTACTTTTCCAAGTGCTGTTCACCAGAAATTCATCCCTCGTAACACTTTGTACTCAGCATTGAAAATCATAAGAGTCATAGTGTCATACAGCACGAAACATAGTGTCATGTAGCATAGTATCATACAGTAAGGACCATATGAGGGAAAATGAAACTAGCTTTAGATGAGGCATCTTAGTTGCCATGGACAATTTGCACGGAAGGGCCGTTCAACTCGTCGATGACAACCAAAATGCCCCACCTAAAGCTAGTTTCAATTTCCCTCATTTGGTCCACTTCCCTCTAAATATTTCCTATCCATGTACCTCTCCAATTTTATTTTAAGTGCTGTTATAATACGTACTTCAACTATCTCCTCTGGCAGCTCATTCCACATACCCACCAATATCAGAATTAAAAAGTTGCCTCTCAAATTCCTTTAAACCTAATTCCTCTGGTTCTTGATTTCCCTACCCTGCTTAAAAGACTCTGTGCAATCACTCTATCAATTCCTCTCATACTTTTATTCCCACCTCTATAAGATCACAGCTTAGCCTCTTCCAAATGGGAGCAAATTCTATCCTGAAGAATCCCTTCTGAAGTCATGCCAATGGCAACATGGGACCGAATTTCAGAGGTGGAGTGTGACACACTACACCTGGCAATATTGTGTTTTGTGCCATTGAATGGGGTGAACTCAGTCGTAGTCATAGACTTTTTAAAACATTTTTTGCTCCTTCATGCAATACATCATCAGCCAGTGTACTATAAGTGGATTGATTTGCAGGATTTGTTGAAGAAGCTCAAAGCAGGTCAGTGGAGTAAAAGGTAATGGATGTTTCTGAGATTGGGCAGCATGGTGGCACAGTGGTAGAGTTGCTGCCTTGCCATGTCGGAGACTCAGATTCGATCCTGACTACGGGTGCTGTCTGTACGGAGTTTGTACCTGTGACCATGTGGGTTGTCATCAGATACCTGTTCCTGTGCTGTACTGTTCTGTGCGCTGTGCGAACATTTTACTCTTTATCCTAACTCTGCGTTCTCTATTTTTAGATACTTTGGCTGTAGGAAAATGTATCCTACCATTTATTCTAACAATGCTCTTCATAATTTTAGATACATCAGTCAACCTTCACTGCTCCAAGGAAAATAAACCCAGCCTATCCCTATAACTCATATTGTCTCCCTGGCAAAATCTTCTGCACTTTTTCATTAAGGAACATCAAATGTCAAGTCAAGTCAAGTCAAGTCAAGTTTATTTGTCACATACTCATACTAGATGTGCAGTGAAATGAAAGTGTCAATGCTCGCGGACTTTTGTGCAAAAGACAAACAACCAAACAACCAAACAAACTATAAGCACAATCATAACACACATATTCTTTTACATAATAAATAATGGAAGGAAAAACGTTCAGTAGAGTTAGTCCCTGGTGAGATAGGCGTTTACAGTCGGAATGGCCACTGGGAAGAAACTCCTTCTCAACCTCTCCGTTCTCACCGCATGGCAACGGAGGCGTTTGCCTGACCGTAGCAGCTGGAACGGTCCGTTGCAGGGGTGGAAGGGGTCTCTCATGATATTGTTGGCTCTGGAGTTGCACCTCCTGATGTATAGTTCCTGCAGGGGGGCAAGTGAAGTTCCCATAGTGCGTTCGGCCGAACGCACCACTCTCTGCAGAGCCTTCTTGTCCTTGGCAGAGCAATTCCCAAACCAGATGGTAATGTTCCCGGACAAGATGCTTTCCACCGCCGCTGCGTAGAAGCACTGGAGGATCCTCGGAGACACTCTGAATTTCCTCAATTGCCTGAGGTGGTAAAGGCGCTGCCTTGCCTTACTCACGAGTGCTGAGGCGTGTGATGCCCATGTCATATCCTCGGAGATGTGGACTCCCAGATATTTAAAACAGTTCACCCTATCCACAGGATCCCCATTTATCCTCAATGGAGTGTACGTCCTCGGATGATGTGCCCTCCTAAAGTCCATGATCAGCTCCTTCATTTTTTTGATGTTCATGAGGAGGCTGTTATCCTGGCACCAGAGTGCTAGACCAGCCACCTCCTCCCGGTAGGCCTTCTCGTCGTTGTCTGAGATCAGGCCCACCACTACAGTGTCATCAGCAAACTTAATTAATGAGTTGGAGCTGAACCTAGCCACACAGTCATGTGTGTACAGGGAGAACAATAGGGGGCTGAGGACGCAACCCTGGGGCGATCCTGTGCTCAGGGTGAGGGACTTCGATGTATTCCCTCCCATCTTGACTACCTGGGGCCTGGCGGTGAGAAAGTCCAGGACCCAGGCACACAGGGAGGTGTTGAGCCCCAATTCCATTAGCTTCCCGGCCAGTCTGGTGGGGACTATCGTGTGAAGGCAGCACACTGTCCAAACCTGAAGAACACTCAGAAGTCTTCCACCCACAAGGTAAAATGTTCAGTGTGGATTACAGTGCAATTGATTTAAACTTCTCTTGCTGTGTATTAGTTTCAGATAATGGTATATTTGTACAATTCCAACCTCTCAATTATTCACAAGAAGTCTGCAGAATAAAATTAGTGAGACTGGTTGTCTGAGTAGGGTCGTGTGATGCACAGTTTAGACAGAGTCTTTAATTAATTTTCCAGTTACACACTCATTGATGCCATTTAATCTGCTGTTGCCTGCAATTAATGTGAGACACCACATTTTAAAAGCAAACTCAATCTTTAGCTACTGTTTGTCTTTTATTGGAAGAGTTGTAATCCTGCCTTAAGATTTTATGGGGGTGGAATTCACTGTTGTTGTGTCTGATTATTTTTCATGTCAAACAATTGTCAAATTGGAAGGCTTTTGGCACATTGGCCTTCATCTGTCAGAGTATAGCATGTGGGAGGTCATGTTGCAGTTGTATAAGACATTGGTACAATTAGAGTATTTAGAGTGTTGTATTCAGCTCTGGGCACCATGTTATAGGAAAGATGTTGTCAAGCTGGCAAGATGCAGAGAAGATTTATGAGGATGTTGCCAGGACTCGAGGGCCTGAGCTATAGCGAGAGGTTGAGCAGGCTAGGACTTTATTTCTGATAATGTCCTCGTAAATCTTCTCTGTACCCTGTCCAGCTTGACAACATCTTTCCTATAACATGTTCACCAAAACTGAACACAATACTCTAAATGTGGCCTCACCAATGTCTTATCCATCTGCAGCATGACCTCCCAACTTCTATACTCAATGCTCAAATTGATGAAGGCCAATGTACAGAAATACTTTTTGACCACCTTATCAAATTGTGGTGCCATTTTCATCAAACTATGTACGTGCACTCCTAGATCCCTCTGCTCCCCAATGCTCCCCAGAGTCCTACCGTTCATAGTGTAGGTCCTGCCCAAGTTAGACTTCTCAAAATGCAGCACCTCAAATTTATCTGTATTAAATTCCACCAGCCATTCTTCAGCCCAACTGCCCAACTGATCAAGATTCTGCTGCAATTTTTGACAACCACCTTCACTATCTGCCATACCACCCACTTTAATGTCATCTGCAAGCTTGCTAACCATGCCATGTACGTTCTCATCCAAATCATCGATACACATGACAAACAGCAATGGATCCAGCACCGAACCCTGAGGCACACCACTTGTCACAGGCTTCCAGTCCAAGAAGCAACCTTCCCCCTGGCCAATTGTTTCTGAAAAATAAAAATAATTATTGGAATAACACATTTTGGCCAATGGTTACATTTAGGCTGAACAATCCTTCTCTGTGTGATACACCATTGTAACAAATACATAATAAAAGCCACCTGTACTACAAATGCTTTGGGACTTTGACAGATCAAGCGGCAGTACTCTTTAATCTGAAGAAGGGTCTCAACCCGAAATGTCAACCTTTCCTTCTCTCCAGAGATGCTGCCTGTCCCACTGAGTTACACCAGCATTTTGTGCCTATCTCTTGTTTCAACCAGCATCTGCAGTTTCTTCATACACAGTTCTCTTTAAATGAAAGGTGTAGCCACTCCTGCATGTAATCTGCTCGGAACATTTCAAGGCATATTACAGAAGACATTTTTGTCGGTCAGAGGGGCTGCGTCAAAATGCAAGTTAACTTTCCCGGAGTTATAACCACGGTCATCTTGTAAGTTCATGGCTGCCAATCGGATAGTATGTGTAGGAAGGAACTGCGGCTGCTGGTTTAAACTGAAGATAGACACAAAAAGCTGGAGTAACTTAGCGGGTCAGACAGCATCTCTGGAGAAAAGGAACAGGTGATGTTTTGGGACCTTTCTTCAGGTCGGATGATAATACTTGCTTGGGATTCTCTTGCTACCCACCATGATAGGAGGCAGCTGTCTTAAACATTTGTTCTGTTCGAAAGGCACATTTCATTTAAGCTATTGCTGCATCTTCTGGGGCTGTGTGTGATATGAATTGATTTTGGTCAATGGTTTATGCTTAGATTTAGTGCTCATGAAAATTAAACTTGCGCGGCAGAATTTTCCCTTTCATCCGATTGCATTTTCAAAGCAACACAGTCGAGCTGTGAAGCACTTTTTCATGTTTGTTTTCTTTTCTGTTCAAAGCAAAGTCAATGCAGCAAACAAGGCTTAAATTCATCTACATCCTGACAGCCAAGCATGGCTGCAACTCTCAGATAATAATTCCACTGCTTCGCAAGTCTGGCCTTCACTTGTCTCTTAAGCACCTTCTTTTACCTTGAACCACTTTCCTCCTGTCTTACCCCACCATCTGCAATTTTTCACTCCCTCAAGCATTTATCCAATTCCTTTCTCAAAGTCATTATTTAATCTGTGTCCATGAATGTATGAGTGCATGCATTCATACCAAATTATTGCACCGATCATGTCTCACAAAAGCAGATGGAATGCTCTCTAATTGTCTGGCTGACTGCACCTCCACCATCATCCAGCATAAGGTGTCAGTTGACTGAGATACTATCTATCTATCTATCTATCTATCTATCTATCTATCTATCTATCTATCTATCTATCTATCTATCTATCTATCTATCTATCTATCTATCTATCTATCTATCTATCTATCTATCTATCTATCTATCTATCCCTTAAATATATTGAACAAAAATATACATCAAAGAACAGGGTGGCACAACAGTAGTGCTGCTGCCTTACAGCGCCAGCGACTCGGGTTCAATCCTGACTACGGAGTTTGTATGTTCCTGCTCATAAGTAGGAGGAGATGGAGAATAGACCACATAAATCAGGAACAAGCTTTGATTGTTCCTGATTTATGTCTGTGCGTGATCCATATACATATGTCAGTACACAATGTGATCCATATACGTACATTCCATGTGCCTATCTAAAATCCTATTAAACACCACTATCGCATCTGCCTCCACCACCACCCCTTGTACCTCATTCCAGCAACCAAACATTCTCTGTGTAAAAAAACTTGCCCTGCAGATCTCCTTTCAACTTTACCCCTCTCACCCGAGGGAGAAGCGGTACCCATGTTGGGGCGGCCCAGCCCGAGGGAGAAGCGGTGCCCATGTTGGGGCGGCCCAGCCCGAGGGAGGAGCGGCGCCCAGTCGGGGTGGCCCAGCCCGAGGGAGGAGCGGCGCCCATGTCGGGGCGGCCCAGCCCGAGGGAGAAGCGGTGCCCATGTTGGGGCGGCCCAGCCCGAGGGAGGAGTGGCGCCCATGTTGGGGCGGCCTGGCGCGAGGCTGAGACGGTAACGGTACTCACGTGAGGGCGATCCAGCTCGGGGCTGGAGCGGTGGTCCGGTGGCTGGGACGGCGTTCTGGTGGCGGTGACCTGAGTCCGGGGTTGAGCCATGGGCCAGCGGCTGCGTCGGCGGGACTGGTGGACGGCAGCTTCGACCACCCCGGGCCGCGGTGATTGAGCCGCGGGACTGTTTTTAACTTCGCCCGGTGGGGTATCGCCTCAGCGCAGAAGGAGAAGAGGAGGGAAGAGACTGCAGCCCTAAGACTCTCACATAAAGCTAAGTCCTCTAGTCATTGACACTTCCACCCTGAGAAAATGGTTCTGACTTTCTACCCTATCTATGTCTCTCATAATTGTATACACTTCTATCAGGTCTCCCTTCAACTTCCAACATTCCAGAGAAAACAATCTGAATTTGTCCAACCTCTCCTTGCAGCTAACATCCTCTAATCCAGAAAACCCCCTTTGGACCTTCTCCAAAGCCTTAACATCCTTTCTCTAATGAGGTGGCTAGAACTGCGCACAATAATCCAAATGTGTCCAAACTAAAGTTTTATAAAGCTGTAACATATATAGTTAACATAGATATTATACCACACGTGCTCACACTCACATACACACAAACATAAACACATACTTATGTGTTTTTGTGTATGTGTGTGTGTATATTTATATCTATTTGGTTTAGTTTAGTTTATAATTTAGTTTAGAGAGGCAGCATGCAAACGGGCCGTTTGGCCAACCGAGTCTGTCTGCACCGATCAGCGATCCCCTCACACTAACACTATCTTACACACTAGGGATAATTTTGAATGTTACCAAAACAAATTAACCTACAAACCTGTATGTCTTTGGAGTGTGGTAAGAAAATGGAGCACCTAGAGAAGACCCACGCAGGTTACGGGTAGAATATCCAAACTCCGTACAGACAGCAGCCATAATCAGGATCAAACCCGGGTCTGTGGCACGGTAAGGCACCAACTCTACCGCTGCGCTACCTTGCCACCCTAGACATTTATACTTAACGCCTCGACCGATGAAGGCAAGCGTCCTTCTTTATTCCTTCTTTATCGCAGGAGTCTGGGAATGCAGGTGGCAACTTTTGAGGCAGTTCCAATTAATAAATTCACCCCAGTTCTTCAACTGCAAAGTTTTAGCGAAAGATTCACAAGCTGAACTCTCCATGTCAAATATTATTGTAATAAATCCTCTCAGTCACTCAGCCCGTGAATAGAGAGAAAAAAAATGTAGGTGACATTTTAAATTAAAAAAAAATATTGGGGTTTGTGTAAAGGATCTTTCTGCACATGTGACAACTTGGTAATCATATAAATGGTGTTTATCTACAGTGCAAATGATGTACAGTGAGTTTGTCCTCTAATCCTTAAGGTCTAAGTGCAGGTCCACATTGGGAAGATGTGATTAAATCAATAAATTAATCTGAGTCTGAGCTATCCATCAGCAATGGGGCACTATTTTGTGAAAGGGATCAAGGCTACTGGATGCGAGAGAACAAGCATTTTGTTGCAAGTATCAAGAACAGGAAATGTCATTGAATTGTGCCTCCACTTTTGTTGTTCTAAGCTCCTGCCTGATGAATTCTCCTGTGTTTCCATGTGGAAGCTTGCTGTGGACTCATTACAGGTCCATCACCGATTTTATGATAACTGGTCCCCCCCCCCCTCTTTAATCCATACAAAATCCCCCCCCTCCCCGAAGTACCCCTGAAAATGTGGCACACAGGCCGGGTGAGGTGGCCAATCTCAACCTCAATGGGACTTCCGCGGATGATCTGTTGGTCGAATTTGCCGCCTGCGGCCGGGGCACTGGAACTACGGCCCGTGCGGAGCCAGCAGATTAGTTCCCATAGCCGCCTACCGCGGCCAACTTTGCGAGCCGGTATCTCAGCCCCCCTTCCAAGGCCTTGACCAGCACTGGTCCGGCAAAACAGATATTACGGCAAGGATCTGGAACCAGGGTGCTGGAAAATCGGTGGTGGATCTCTAGTTTCCTTATTTCATATTTTTCATTAATTCCTCGGTTTACACATTACAGGAAAGAAGTGGAGGCTTTGGAGAGAGTGCAGAGGCAGTTCACCAAGACATTGCCTAGAGCATTAGCTTTAGGGGAGGTCAGGCAAACTTGGACTATTTTCTCTGAAACAGTGGAGACTGAGGGGTGAAATGATAGAAGAGGGCCTAGCTATAAAGTGAGAGGGGGAAAGTTTAATGGAGATGTGCGGGGCACAGAGTCGTAGGGGCCTGAAATGCATCACCTGGGGTGGTGGTGGAGGCAGACAGATAGTGGCATTTAAGAGGCTTTTTGATAGTCACGTGGAAGTGTCGGGAATAGAGGGAACAGGCAGATGAAATTGGTGTAACTTGGCATCAATATTCGGCACAAACATTGTGGGGCCAAAGGGCCCATTCCTATGCTGTACTGTTCTGTGTTCAAATGGGGTCAAATTGGACTAGCTTAGATGGGGCATCTTGGCCAGCATTAGTGAGTTGGGCCAATGGGCCTGTTTCTGTACTGCATGACTATGACTCTATGGATTGTAAAGCACATAAGGATGATCTAAGACAGTAGGTTGGTTTTCTTGATTGTTGGCTGTTTTGGAAAATAAATGTGGCATTTAAGAGGCTTTTAGTTAGGGATGTGGAAGTGCAAGAAATAAAGAGATATGGTTCATGTACAGTCTGATGAGATCAGTTTAACATAATAATAATAATAATAATAATAATAATAATAATAATAATAATAATAATAATAATAATAATAATAATAATAATAATAATAATAATAATAATAATAATAATAATAATAATAAATACTTTATTAATCCCCTTTTCAGGGGAAATTCAGATGTCCTTGCACCACACTAATAAAAATACAACATAAATATTAAAGAAGAAATTTAACATTAAAACATAAAAACATCCCCCCACAATGGTTCCCACTGTGGGGGAAGGCACAAAGACCGGTCGCCATCCTCTTGTCCACCTATGGTCGGGCCTATTGAAGCCTCTGCAGTCGCCGCTACGGGGCCCAATGTTTCAGGCCTTCTCGCCGGGTGATGGTGCTCTGGCGTCGGGAGAGCCCTCTCAGCGGCTTGGAATGCCTGGAACGGCCGCTTCCTTATCGAACACCGCAGCTTCCAAGCCAACAGGCCGCGCTGGACGGAGCTCCACCACTGGTGATCTCGGCGAGAGATCCCAGGCTCCCGATATAAAGTTCAATGCCGCCGCCCACAACTGGCCGCTCCACAGACCCGCAGCTCCGCGATGTTCCATCAGCATATCCCAGCATACTTCGAGCGTGGCGACCCAGGCAAGGCATTGCTCGCTCCGCGATAGCGCACCAGCCCTGTGCCGCCGCTGAATCTGAGGTTCTGGCCAGGTCCCCTCAGGAAATGCCACTTCAGGCCCCGCTGGTAGGGCACAACGAAGACGGGTCAAAGGTGCTGCCCGGAGTAAAGCAGCCTCTCCGACCAGGTAGGGACTTGAAAAGCAGTTTCCCCCTTCCCCCCCACCACCCCCCCCATACATAAAAAGATTAGACCCCCAACTAACACACTTTTAACGTACTAAAAAAAAATTTAAAGCGAAAATAAACCGGACAGCTGCAGCACTGGCAGCCGTACAGGACAGCGCCCCCTAAACCCATGGCGTTATGTTCAGCACAAACATTGTTCGAGCGTGCAAAACAAAGCTTTTCACTGTACCCTGATAATAATAAATTTTCACTGTACATGACAATAATAAATCTAAATCTAGACAGAGCTGAGGAGATAAAGAGGAGATGAGATATCATTGAAGTACATAGTGTGATGCCTGCTATAAATGAAGCAACTATCTAACTCCTGATGATCTGGGATTTGTCCTCGTATCTCTGCAACCCCAAGGAATAAAATTATTATAAATATTCATAATAGATATTAATGTGCTATTCTGTCAAGGAACTTGACCTTGTTGAAATAATGATGAGCCTGTTTTGAGGAATTTGCAAGCCTCTCCATTCCTTCTCAACAAACATCTATCAGCGTTTAGACATGCGCTCTGCAGTACCCTTGAATGTAATAGCACCGACTCACACTACATTGACATTCATGACCAGAAAAAGTGGCGCCGCTCCAGATAATGCAAATTCCCAAACGTTCAATTACAAACGCCGGCGAAGAGCGAGTGACTGTCGTGAGGCAAAGCGATTATGAAGTGTTCTGGAAAGTCCATGAAAAATGTACAGACCCATCGCTCTGCTCATCCATCAATGTTCAGTCAATCTTTGATGCAGATTCCCAACGGTTGAATTACAGGAGTCAAATTAACAGCAGGATATCTTTTATGTCGACCAGGTTATACATCTCTGTTAATAATTAATGTACACTGTTTAGAGATCACTAAATCAGTCCATGTTTGGCTATATATTTGTTCTGACTGATTTCAGGGCAAAGCTGCTCCAATTAATATGAGGTGTCCTGTCTAATCAATCTGGGGGCATAGAACATAGAACATTACAGCACAGTGATAGGCCCTGCGGCCCATAATGTCTGTGCTGAACATGATAACAAGATAAACTAATCTCCTCTGCTTGCACCTGATCCATATCCCTCCATTCCCTGCAATTCCAAGTGCCCATTGAAAAGCCTCTTAAATGCCACTATCATATCTGCCTCCACCTCCACCCCTGGCAATGCATCCAGGTGCCCACCACTCACTGTATAAAAAACTTGCCCGGCACATCTCCTTTAAACCTTGCTCCTCGCACTCGACTGCTAAGTCCTCTACTCTTTGCTTTTCCCACCCTGGGAAGATGGTTCTGACTGTCTTTTACCCAGAGCAGAGGAATCAAAAACCAGAGGACATAGGGTTAGGGTGAGTAAAGAAAGATTCAATAGAACCTGACAGGCAATTTTTTCACACAGTGGGTGGTGGGTACATGGAACTAGCTGTCAGTGAGGTAGTTGAGGCAGGTACTATAATATAATTTAAAATACATTTAGACAGGCACATGGATAGGGAAGGCTTGGAGATATATTGGACAAATGCAAGTAAATGGGGTATCTTGGTTGGCATTGGCAAGTTAATTTAGTTCAGTTTAGTTTAGTTTAGTTGAGTTTATTGTCCATGTACCAAAGTACAATGAAAAGGTTTTTTGTTACACGCTATCCAATCAGCAGAAAGACTGTACATGATTACAATCAAGCCGTCCACAGTGTGCAGATGCAGGATAAAGGAAATAACAATTAGCGCAAGATAAAGTCAATGCAATGCAATGCAAGTTGGCCTGAAGGGCCTGCTGATTCTATGCTGTACGACTCTATTTGTGGAAGTTTCACTTGTACAATTTGCCTGTAGAGTTTCGTAAATTTAATTATTGGCTGCACTTCAAAAGTAATGAATCAACTTCCAAAAGTTTTGAGATGCAAGAAACAGCAGATACTCAAATCTTGAGCAAAACGACAAAGTGCTGGAGAAACTCAACGGGTCAGGCAGCATCTGTAGAGGGAACGGACAGAAAACGATTCAGGTCAGGACCCTTCTACAGTCTGACGTTCAGGTCAGGACCAGTCTTCAGTCTGACATGAATCATCACCTGTCCATTCCCTCCACAGATGCTGCCTGACCTGTTGAGTTCTTCAAGTAATTTGTGGTATGCTCAGCGTTTTAAGATGTCTTGAGGGTCTAAAATACTGTTGTTCTTTGTTTAACTTCTATTGCCAAGGAAAACAAGAGATGAAGTAGGAAATGAAAACCAATGACTCACACCTCTGGTAGATCCTCAGTGCACAGAACAACTTTTCTACTTGGAACGTATAGCATTGCAATCTATAAAGACTCGTGAAGCGTTTGTTATAATTTGTAATGGACTGGTTACCAGCTTGTTAATGCATTACAACTTGAGAAACGTATCATTCTACCTTTTGTTCTTGTGCTTAGCTTAATTGTATTCATGTTTAGAATTATCTGAATTAATTGGATAACACGTGAGCAAAAGCATTCCTCTGTGCCTTGGGCATGCGTCGCAATAATAAACCTAAACCTAAACCTAAACCGAGAGATATTGGTTACACAAAGAACTGCAGATGGCTGAATCTTGAGGGGAAAAAAGTGTTGGAGGAACTCAACGTGTTAGGCAGCATTTGAAGAGGGGGTGGATAGATGATGTTTCTGGTTGGGACCCTTTTTCAGATTGATTGGTATTCTGATCAATCTGAACAAGGATCCCGACCTGAAATGTCACCTCCCATTTCCCTCCCCCTAAGCCGCCTGACCCATTGTGTTCTTTCAGCATGTTGTGTTTTGCCAGGAATAGTTTACCAGACTTACAGATAGTTAAGACGCAAGGAACTGTAAATGCTGGAATCCTGTATAGAGCATAAAGTGGATTTCAGTGGATTAGGCAGCGTCTCTGGAGGGCATGGATAGTTGATGTTTCGAGTCAGGAGTCTGAAAAAGGGTCCTTTCCTGAAATGTTGCTTGTCCATGTCCTCCAGAGATGCCGACTGACCAACTGAGTTACTCCAACACTTTGTGCTTTTCCTTGTATTGCAGCATCTGCACTTTCTTGTGTCTCGATCTTAATAGCCTGGATGTGGAAAATGTCCCTCATGTTGGCCCATATCGCTCTAAACCTCTCCTATCTACCTGTCTAAATGTTTCTTAAACATTGTGATAGTACCTGCCTCAACTACCTCATCCAACAACTAGTTCTCTACACCCACCACCTTTTGTGTGAAAAAGTTACCCTTCAGGTTTCTGTTAAATCCTTCCCCCCCTCACCTTAAACCGATGTCCTCTGGTTCTTGATTCCTCAACTCTGGGCAAGAGAAGCTGTGCGTCTACTTGATCAATTCCTCTTGTGATTTTGTACACCTCGATAAGATCAACCCTCATCCCCCTACGCTCCATGGAATAGAGTCCTAGCCTGCTCGATCACCCCCTTTAGCTCAGGCCTTCAAGTCCTGGCAACATCCTCGCAAATCTTCTCTGCACCCTTTCCAGCTTGACAACATATTTCCTAGTACACACAAAAAATACTTTTACCATTCACTGTAAATGATCAGGCAAAATGCAATATATTATACCATTTAATTAGAGCAGGCAGAGAGAAATTCCAATTACACATTTGTCAAAAGGGTTGTGTTTAATCGTCTGAACCTTTGGCCCTCTCCTCCATGGAATCAGGCCTCAGGGTCACCAAATAATCCCTTGCCAAATCACGTTATGTACTTAATGGCTGTTTCACCGTTTTAAGTGAATAATAGAAAAGGCTTGATTCCTCATGTTAAGAGCACTCTATAATATGTACTCATCCCTGATCCTACTCCGGTCTCACTCTGCACACGGGGGGGGGGGGGGGGGGGGTCTGGTGTCTTCATTTTACCAGCTGCTGAGAACTGACAAGAGAAGGTGCTTCAAGTGAAATGAGGACGGTGACCTTTCAACTTAAGGAATGGGACTCACGCGTCACTTGTAAAGCTTCAAGATGAGTTTAATCTGGGTAGTTACTAATAATAATGAATCTGTCACTCAGAGCTTGTTGAAGAATAGAGGTCCAGGTGTCAGCCATTGCAGATTTAGAGCACTCTAAATTGTCTTCTACAAGATTGCAGATCCTTGCTTGGACTTCAGGCCCATATCATGGCTGAAAACTGTAACATAGAACATAATACATAGAACATAGAACATAGAAGAAGACAGTACAGGAGGAGGCCCATCAGCCCATAATGTCTGTGCAGAACATGATGTCAAGACCATCTGTTACCTGCCTCTGCGTGGTCCATATCTCTCCATTCCCTGCATATCCATATGCTTATCCATACATCTCTTAAATGACAGTACGATATCTGCCTCCATTACCCCCCCCCCCCCCCAGACATTGCATTCCAGGTACCCACCACTCTCCATGTAATAAACTTGATCTACACACCTCCTGTCAGTACGAAGTTTGTGCATTCTCCCTATGACCTGCTTGGATTTTCTCCAGGAATTCCGGCTTCCTCCCTGTTTCCACACTCCAAAGACGTACAGGTTTGTAGGCTAATTGGCTTGGTAAAATTGTAAATTGTCTATTGTGTGTGTGAGATGGTGTCAGTGTATGGGTGATCATTGGTCGGCTCATACTCAGTGGGCTGAAGAGCCTGTTTCCACACAGTATCTCTAAACTAAATTAAGCTAAACTATGCCCATTTGATATTTCCATTCTGAGAAAAAGTATTTGATTTTCTATATCTCCTAGTTTGTCTTCAGTCATGTGATTTTCTCAGAACCTACATTTAATGGTTTAATAAGCTTTTGACTGTAGCCTTTAGAGATACAGCCCGACAACAGGCCCAACCAGTCTGCACGGACCAGCGATCACCTCATACACTAGCACTATCCTACACACTAGGCAGCATCTCAGAGGAACATGGATAGGTGACATTTCGAGTGGGGAGCTTTCTTTAGACTGATCAATCTGAATCAGTCTGGTGGGGTCCTAACATGAAACGTCACCTATCCATGTTTTCCTCAGATCAGCCTGTCCTGCTAAGCTACTGCAGCACTCTGTACCTTCCCTAAAATGACTAGTCAGAACGTGCATTAGGTAAATGTACAAAACCATGGGAGGAATAGATCTTTTGCCCAGTGTAGGGGAATCGACATGTGTTTAAGGCGGGGGATAATTTAATAGGAACCTGAGGGGTAACACGTGAAGGGTGGTGGTTGGTAGGCGGCGCGGCTCTCGCCAGCAACGGCCTCTGCAGTCCGTCTGCGTTTTTATTATTTTATGTCTATGTTTTAATGTAGTTTTTGTTATTTTTGTTGGGGTATGTGTGTGGGGGGCTGGGGGTGGTGTGGGGGGGGAGGGGGAAACTTTTAAATCTCTCCCTGCACGGGAGACCCGACCTTTTCTTTGTCGGGTCTCCGTTGTCGTTGGGGCTGCAACGAGGAGCGGCCTCCAACATGAAGACCGGGGACTCCAGTGCCGACACTCACCTCACCGTCGCGGAGCTGGCCGAGTCCAGAGCGGGTGGAGCTGTGGTGGACGCTGCTGCGACCCGACCCCCGGAGATTCGAGGCTGCAACTGCGGGTTTGGCGGGCGGCACCGGGAGCCCGCGGGTCCCTGGAGGGAGACCGCTTTTCGGGGCTTCCGCAGCGGCGACTTCTCCCGCCCGAGTTGCGGGGTTGAAGAGCTCCTGGAGCGGGGCCTTACAGCACCGCCCCGCGCGGCTTGGAATGGCGGCGGGCTGCGAGCGCGCACCGGGGGCTCTAACACCAAGACCCGGTGCGCGAACTTGCATTACCCGGCGTGGTTTAATGGCCGCGGGACAATTCGCCATCGCCCGCCGGGGGCTTTGACTTTGACTCTGACATGGGGGGGGAGAGTGCAGTGGAGAGAGAAGTTTTTTTGGCCTTCCATCACAGCAATGTGATGGATGTTTATGTAAAATATGTTGTGTCTTGGGTCTATTTGTTGTAATGTATGGCTGCAGAAACGGCATTTCGTTTGGACCTCACGGGGTCCAAATGACAATAAATTGAATTGTATTGTATTGTATTGTATTGTATTATGGAACAAGCTGCTGGAGGAGGCATTTGAGGAAGATACTATCATAACATTTAAGAGACATTTGGACAGGTATATGGATAGGTTTAGAGCTTAACCTCCTTCCAGGTCCTCTATAGAATCTTAAGCACAATATAAGACAATCCAATGAGTCAGGCAGAATCTCTGGAGAAAAGGAATGGTTGATGTTTCGAGTTGGAACCATTCTTCAACTGGAATTGTTTGTGCTGCAAGACACCCCATTCAAGTCAGATCACATACAATATCTTCAGAAGAACTTAAAATTAAGATTTAGACTAAACAGTTCTATTTTAGTTTTAGATTTTAGTTTAGGAGATACAGCATGGAAACAGGTATTTTGGCCGACCTAGTCCATGCTGACCAGCTATCACCTGTACACTAGTTCTATCCCACAGACTAGGGCCAATTTACAGAAGCCAATTAATGAACAAACCTGTACATCTTTGGAGTGTGGGCGGAAACCAGAGCATTCGGTGAAAACCCACGTGGCCTCAGGGGGAATGTACAAACTCCGTTCAGACACCACGTGTGGCCAGGATCGAACCCGGGTCTCTGGCGCTGGAAGGCTGCAGCTCTACCACTGCGCCACTGGGCTGCCCTATACTGGAGGCTGATAGGAAAAGACACATACAAGGTTATGACTGACGACAGAGCTTTACATCTGGGCTGCGGGAAAGGTCAGCGTAATTTTTTATTACAGTTTTGCTATGGTAAAACCATTAATAAATGTTTTTAAATTATCCCCTCTGAGCGCTCTTTGCTGTTATCAAGCCTCAATGCTTAAGGAAAATTGCATTATAGTGGCAGTACAACAAATTCTCTAGTATGGTTTTATGATTTCAGCCCTGGAACATGACTGTTCTGAACTAAAACATCACCCTGTTGCAGGACAAGTATCTCAATATACGATACCCACCCATACCCGCCCATTCCATTATTCATTATTGGCAAAGCCAAAGAGATTCAGAGCACCTTTTGACAATTTACCTAAGATATAATTGGATCCACTCAGCCAATACAAATCAATTATTCGAAGAAGTAAAAGTAACACAGAAGATTAAAAGGGATTTCCTCAACATGTATATTTTATGCTATGTAGCAGATAGAAGAGATAAGATGGTCAGGCAGACGTAACAAATTTGTGGACTACTTTGAGAGATTTGTCTTAAGATCAGAACTTGTTCAGGCATAATCATGTTAATCATCGAAGATAAACATAAAGTGCTGGAGTAACTCAGAGGGTCAGGCAACATCCCTAGAGGAAAAGGATGGGTGATGTTTTGGATCTGGACCCTTCTTTGGACCGTAAACCAGCATCACCAGTTCCTTTCTACTCATTAATCATCGTCTGTATAAGTGCATCTAATGTGAGAAACAGAACCTGGGGGGCAAGAGCAATGTCTCAAGAAAGCTGGAACAGATACCTCAAAATTAATTGGTTTCAGGAATGATAGTGGTATTAGTATTAATTTATTGTTATAGACACAGTGAAAGCTTTTGTTTGCATGCTAGCCAGTCAAATCATATTACACAAAGTGAGACAAAAAAAAAGCTGAAGATATGCAAAAAAGTATAAATGATAAAGGAAACAGGCCATTGTTAGCCGTAATGGTTGCCTCGCCAGCAGTCTGTCTCATCCCTTCTCTGTTATTATTATTTTAAGTACGTTTTGAATGTTTATTTTAATGTCTCATGGTTTGTTTTATGTGGGGGGTGCGGGGGTGGGGGGATCGGGGGAAACCTTTTTCATTCACTTACCTCGACAGAGATGCGATTTTTCTTCATGACGCATCTCCGCCCCACCTTTGCGGCCCACAACGTGGAGTGTTACGGCCTTTCTAGGAGACCGGCCTGGAGCTTCAAGCCGCGGGTGCTGCGTGGACTTACCATCACGGAGCCTGGGATCTTTTGCTGAGAATCGCCAGTGTTGGAGCTCCAATTGCAGGGGCCTGTGGACTTTAACACCGTGAAGCAGCGGTCTCCGGTAAGAAGTGTCCGGAATCTGTCCCGACGCCGGAGTTTCGATCATCCCAACGAGAGGGCTTGAACAGTGGACCATCGGCAATGGCCCCGTTCAAAGGCCCCGAACACGGTGAACAAAGGAGCGAGATGACTGAACTTTATTGTCCTCCATCACAGTGAGGAATGTTGATTCCACTGTGGCAGTTGTTTATGTTAAACTTTATTTTATGTGCTGTGTGTATTTTTGCTTTTTACTTAGTATTGCTGTATGGTAACTCAAATGTCACTGTACTTTAATTGGTACATGTGACAATTAAATTGAATCTTGAATCTTGAAGCATGAATCCTCATGTTAGGTGAAAACAAAAAGCTAGTGTGAGGTGGGGGAGGGATAGAGAGAGAGGGAATGCCGGGGCTACCTGAAGTTAATGGAATCAAATTCATACCAGTAGAGACAGAATCAAAATGTTGGAATAACTCAGCAGGACAACCAGCAGTATGAATATCTATCATATACTTATTAAAATTCTGATCTTGTATGTGATTATATGTGTGTGTATATGTGTGTGTAGATGTGGTTGTCTTTACATCTTCGCAAAAACACTATGCGGTAACGATTACATTTTTACATATTCTGATTGACATTTTTCCCCTCGAGGACGAGAGCACCTTCACTCGAGATTTTATGCTTTATTTCTCAACTTATTACTGATTAAAAGTAAGCAAGAAGTTTAAAAACATCAAAAGACTGAATTTAAAATGACCAGCTTTCACTGATGACATCACAATGGTTTGGCTAGCAGTGATCAGCTTCACTGAAGTTTTAATCCTATATTTCACGTTATTCGCGATTAAAGCTTTAAAAATGCCAACTTTCACAAGATTTTTACATATTCTGATTCACATGTTCCCCCTCTATGCAGAGAACAGCTTCACTGAACATTTTATGCTTTATTTCTCGACATTACTGATTAAAGTTTGTGTGTGTGTGTGTGTGTGTGTCTGTCTGTCTGTATGTGTGTGTTGTGTGTTTTTGTATCTTCGTCAAAATGCTACATGGTAGCGTTGAAATTTTTTACAGAATCTTACACACTTTTCCGGTCGTCGCGATAATCAGGTTTCCCTCAGATATGATGTTATATTTCAAAAGTCATGGATTAAATTTTTTTTTAAAGCCTACTTAGAAAATAATAACGGCTTCTGAGAGAGATAGGCTTGCAGCAGTTTCCAGTGATGATATCACAATGCCATCTCACAGTCCACCAATCACAATGGCATCGCATTTACATAGGCTGACGTGTCCAACAATGACATCACAATGGGACCAAGTCTTCAAGCCCACGCCGTTGCCTACGGTAACGGCAGCCAAGATCGTGAATTTTACCCCCAGCCCTCTCCCCATGTTAATCCTGGCTAAATTGGAGCAGCTAGGACATTAAAATTGAGTAAAGGCTTGTTTGCTGCTAGGCCATTTTGGTCATGTTGAATGTGCTTTGGCAGAACTTGGACAAGCTGCTGAATGGTGCCAGTTTGTGTGTGGCCTAGATAAGAGCTGCAGGGAAAGAATGGGACATCTGCAGTTTCTTACAATAAGGTGAAAATTGCATGGGACTGATTGGGTCAATGCAAACCAAAACAACAAGTGTAAATAATGTTGCGAAACCTTATTTCGATAGTTGTTGATTGGTTAAGATGTTGAGCTTTGTCTGGGTTGTCTGAATCCCCGGGCACATGTTGCATAATTCATCTCTGTTAACTTCCATCTAGAAGCTTCGTCAGATACATTGTATTAGTTACTGGGTTATTGGGTTAGGGAACTGTCTGTCATGCACTGTGTTAATCGATATGTGTTATTGGACTGTATAGAGACTACCCCAATGTGGTTCGGCCCCCCAAGGTTTGGGGACTTATAATAGGTAGCTCCCTCAAGGTCCGATGTCGATCTTCTGGAAGAACGCTTGGGACTGCGTGACCTTTTGGAGTGTCTCTGCTTGCACAAGACTAGAAGGGCTTGGCCAAGCAGACACAAGGATCAAATCCCCAGTGGTTATGTATTGTATTGGTGAATTTGTGTTGTGTTATCCAAAATAAAGTTTAGTTGCTCAAGTGCTTGATTCAGTATTTTTTTGACCGAAACTAGACTGGGGAGCTTAGAACGAGCTAGTTACACCCACAGCCCACAACCCACTTCCCAAAGGCCAACTCCCTGCAGCCCACAGCCCACTCCCCACAGCCCACTCCCCACAGCCCACTCCCCACAACCCACTCCCCACAGCCCACTCCCCACAGAATTTTGAGAGACAGAATTTTGGTGATGCCCCTCTCTGGCATTGGTGGCCCAATCATTGAGCAGCAGCATCACCATTAGCAGAATCACGTGGGAAGGATTCATTAGCTCCATGGAGTGCCGACGCGGACCCAAAAGTCGAGTACATTAATTGGCTCCGGGAAGCAAAGACTGCCTCCACCCCCCACGTGGGAAGGATTAATTGACTCCAGGGAGCGCCGATGCATTGCACTGCGGGACCAGGCCTCCCGTGAGGGGCTATGTGTGAGTGGTGGAATATTGCATTGGGGGAACGGGTGAGTTGTGGAAACAGGTTGTGTTAGGGGAACAGGTGAGTGATGGATTATTGCGTTGGGGGACAGGGCCCAACAGGTCCCACTTGGTCTAGTTGATTTCTATTACTTCAAGTCACCTCTGCATCCCGTCCCTCCACTACCCTAGTTATTGTACTAGTTTCACTGTCTTCCTGTTGAGTTTTATTGTCTAACTCTTTATCATCTACCCCACAGCTAACAATGGGCCGTTGTGAGATCCACATTTCCTCGATCATCATTACTTTTTTGCATATCTTTCATTCATTTGCTCTATACCTTTATATATCACCATCTTTATCTCTCATTTCCCTTTCCCCTGATTCTCAGTCTGATGAAGGGTTACCTATGTCTTTTCTCCAGAGATGCTGCCTGACCGCTGAGTTACTCCAGCTTTTTGGGTCTATCTTCGCTAATGCTGCGATTTTCCTGAGAATTAAAGTCATTTGCGGGAGGTGGAACTACCAAGTGAAGAACTTCAACCATCAGAAGGTGGACATTTTCTTCATGTTATGACCATAGCTGTTACTGGAATTATGCAGTGTTTACTTTCAGCCCAGTCACAGTGGCATAATGTACAGAGACACTGAGTGTCAAACAATCAGTATAATTCAACTGACAAGCCTTCTTGTTTATTAAATTATAACCCTATTATAGGTAAGATATTGCAGTATAACAATTGAGGGCTAGACATGAATAATGGAATATATGTCACCTTAATGAAATGTTTTTGGAACAACATTAGCCCTATGCAATTATACAGATTCCTTTTTAATTTGTAGAATTATTTGCCTGTCTCAAAATAAAATAACCTCATCGTGAATGTGACAGAAGCATTATTTAGAATCTATCCAACACTTTTAACATATAAAGGGCAAGTGGACTTGTTATCATGTTTGACAGGGTGGTAGGAAATCACTTCTGGTCACTTGTTCTGAATGCACTAATCCATCTTGAATGCATAATTTATCTCACTTCAGAAAGCTGTGTTGAGAATGTGTGGCCATTTCTTGGTTATTCCTTTGAGGCTTGAAGACATAGACAGTCTGGCCTATCCCTAAACTGTGTGGCTGTATACACTGGTGTTTAAATAAATGAGCGGAAACCTGACTGGTTCATAATTATATAAGTTATAAGAGCTGAATAACGCCCAATCAAGTCTACTCCACCACACAATCATGGTTTATCTGTCTTTCCCCCTCAACCCTATTCTCCAGCCTTCTCCCTATAATCCCTGAAATATTTAGAAGAAAAAAACTCAGTGCTGAAGTAACTCAGCAGGTTAGGCAGCATATCTGGTTTGATGTTTCAAGTCAGGACCCTTCTTCAGTTCTCCAGAGATGCTGCCTGACTCGCTGAGTTAATCCAGTACTTTGTGTTTAACACAAAATTTACAGTAGCTGCAGTTCCTTGTCACAGTGTTACAAAGTCATAGAGTCATACAGCGTGGAACAGGCCCTTCAGCACAACTTGCCTATGCTCACCAACATGTCCCATCTACACTTTAGGCCACCTGACCCATATCCCTCTAAACCTATCCTATACATGTACATGCAAAATGTTTCTTAAATGTTGCGATAGTGCCTGCCTCAACTACCTCCTCCGGCAGCTTGTTCCATACACCCACCGCCATTTGTGTAAAAAAGTTACTGCTCAGGATCCTACTAAATCCTTGCCCCCTCACCTTAAACATATGTCCTCTGGTTCTCAATTCCACTGCACTAGCCAAGAGACTCTGTGCGTTTACTCCATCTACTCCTCTCATGATATTGTTCACCTCAATAAGATCACCCTCATCCTCCTGCACTCCAAGGAATAGAGTCCTAACCTGCTCAACCTCTCCCTATAGCTCAGGCCCTCGAGTCCTGGCAGCATCCTTGTAAAATGTTATGTTAAATTTCTAATCCTGCCTCAACTAAAGACTATACTCATTTCCAGCTCTAGGAGTGCATCACAGCATGAGATAGACTGGTTTATTTATAAATGTCTGGTTTCTGCCAGCAATATAATTATGCCTCAGTGTTGATGTAATAAGTTTCCTCTGATTAATGTAATTGATATCATTTGAATAATATAATTTTAATTTGGAACAGATCTTGCATTGTAATTTAAAATACATCCACCTGTTTATCATTTAATCCTGATTGGTAATTTATCCCAAGGTTTCATATATATATGTGCATACATTTCCCACACAATGAAACGTCGGAGCACTGTTCATTGAACATAAATGACCTTCACTGAGTCGTTCACCTTGTGACGATGTTCATTTAGGGATGTGCAGAATTTTAGTGCTTGAGCAATAACAGAATCAAATCAAATTCTACCTCCGTCACCCTTTCTTTATTTCTTTTTCTCCTCACCCCGCCAGCTCCAATTCCATTTCCCCCACCATCTCTCAAACCCCATCCCCCCCCCCCCCCCCCCCAGTCACCCTGGTCCTGCCCCCTCTTTCCTGTAATGAGTCGAGTCGTACACACGTCAAAATACAACACATATTTATTAAAAGTCCACTTACAGCATTGGTCTGCAGGACATTACAGTAGCTTGCAGCTCCTCAGACTGAATTGCGTAAGCAAGATCCTGGTAATATAAATCACATATTAGGCGGGGCAACTACTGATAAGCACTACAATTGGTTAGTAGGAAATAACCAATCTACATCTTTCCTTGTAGAAACAAAATAAAGCATAAATACGTGGAAACATGGTGGCTAAACATTACAGCAGCCGAAATGTTAATAACGCATATGGAGAAGTATGAATGGTTAACACAAAATCGCCGTATCTAATGGGTGGCCTGCTGACCTGTCCAGCACGTGTGTGGTATGAATCCGCATCACCTCCTTTCACCGGTGAAGTGACTGGGGCGGCGACAGGGGGTGTGACCGGGGATGGCACCGGAGACCCACCGGGTAGAGGTGGTGAAGTAAGCGAGCTGAACACTGAACGCTGTGGAGAGGCCACGGGGGACACAGTCTCTGGTAGTGGAGCAGCCGGACTAGTATACAAAACGTGAGACCTCTGGATGCGGAGTCGCAGTACACGGTTCCTTCACAGGAAGGAGATGTTGACGGTTGCGTCTGTAAGTGGCCCCATCCGCGCTAACCAGGTAGGAGCGCGGTTCTTTGGCAGGGCTGTGGATGTGACCCAGACGGCCATAGCCCTTGTTGGTCTGGAGGCGAACAACTTGTCCACTGGAGAGAGGTTTAAGTGGCTTATTGGACTTGTCAAAAAAAGTTTTTTGTGCATCGTGCTGAAATTGTAGTTGCTTCTGGACTGCGGGCGGAGAACGGACCTGTGGCTGCAGAAGCTGCTGGGGTACAGACAGAGCAGCACATGTTTGACAAGACATCAGTCATTGGGCTGGGGAACCCAGTATAGGATCCCTGGCAATGGCCCTTAAATTGAGCAGATCCAGGTAGACATCAGATTTAGCAAGGTAAAAATGCTCCATTAGTTGTTTTGCGCTTTGTACAGCCCGTTCGGCAGTTCGTTGGACTGCGGAAACTCAGGGGTGCTGGTGATATGTCGAAAGTCCCATTGTTCTGCAAAGTTTTTGAAAATCTGGCTGATGAACTGACTGCCGTTGTCAGATAGAAGGCGTGCAGGGGAGGCGTGCATGGAGAAATGATGTTGCAACTTCTGGATAACTGCTTCAGATGTGATGGTTTGGAGTAGATCGATGTCAAACCAGCCCGAATAAGAGTCGACAAGAACCAGATAGTGTTTCCCATGCCATTCGAATATGTTGGTGGCTAATGTAGTTAGGTAGAGGAGGAACCGGCTGCTTCTGCTGGTGTGGCGTCAGGCTTTTGCCGATGGCACAGACTTCAGTTTTGTCACGTATGTACTTGGTCATACCAGGCCAGTAAAACATGCTCTGTGCCCGTTGTAAGGTTGCCTCCACGCCGGAGTGGCCCCTGTGGATGGCATCGAAGTATTTCTCCTGGAGGACGGCTGGGCCAACTACCTTGTGGCCCTTGACTCGAATCCCATCCTGTAACAACAGTTGTCGCATACCAGGAAGTATGGGTGGATTGCGAGCGGGGTGCTGTGCTGTTTATCAGCAATTGCAAAGTCTTGTCAGCAGCCATGTGCTCTGCCAGGCTGCTTAGGCAATCAGTAGGAACATATGATACCTTCATTACTGAGAATAATACAGATAGTTGTTCGCTGGCTTTGTGTGGGGCCCTTGATAGCGTGTCAGCTATGTGCATGGTCTCCGATTGGAGGCGTAGGTTCGGATCCCACTTCTGACACCATGTAATGAGTCAAGTCGTACACACATCAAAATACAACACATATTTATTAAAATTCCACTTACAGCATTTGTCTGCAGGACATTACAGTAACTAGCAGCTACTCAGACTGAATTACATAAGCAAAATCTTGGTAATATAAATTGCATATTAGGCGGAGGAACTACTAACAAGCACTACAATTGGTTAGTAGGAAATAAACAATCTACATTTCCTACACTCATCTCCCATCCCCAAGTTCTCCAACTACCTGTAATCCCTCCTCTCTTTCCTCTCACCTCTGTCCCTTTCCCCCTACATATCCCTCCTTCCGGCTTTACATTTCACTCCTCCTCTCCCTCCTTATCTGACACACTATTTCTGTACACTTTTCTAATTGGGTATGATGTACCCTTCTGGACTGTTTGTAAGAAAATAATTTCACTGTGCATTTGCACTTTGTACATGTGACAATAGGAGCACCATTGAACCATTGAACTCTTTTGTCTCCTTGTCACTTCTAGACTTTGTCACTTGTTCCACCCATCTGATGATCACCTGCCCCAGCCTCCCCTATCCACCTTTCACTTGCTAGGCTTTGTCCTGCCGCAACTTCTCTTTACCAGCGTTCTGTCTCCTACTTTTGGTCAGCATGGATCAGAAGGGCAGAACGGCCTGTTTCCATGCTATATGACTAATCCTGTCAGTCTGAAATTCTTGATCAGTAATGGTGTCAGGGGTTATGGGCAGAAGGCAGGAGAATGGGGCTGAGAGGGAAAGATAGATCAGCCATGATTGAATGGTGGAGTAGACAATGGACCAAATGGCCTAATTCTGCTCCTATAACTTATTAACTTATTAACCTGTATGAAGAAGGGTCCCCATCCAAAATGTCACCTGTCCATTCCCTCCACAGATGCTGCCTGACTTGCTGAGCTCCGCCAGCACTTTGTATTTCATCAAGATATCAGCATCTGCTGTTTCTTGTATCTCCAAATCAAAGTAATTTCCTTCCTCGAATTTTGCCCTCTCGGTTAGTTCTGTTGCAACCTGCAGGAGTCACTGCTTCAAAAATCAGGAGCAGAAATTCTGAGCAGTTTCTCCTCTTCCCAGTGAGAGGCAGAGCTGGTAGAGCTGTTGCCTCACAGCCGCTATGACCCGTGTTCGATCCTGACCTCAGGTGCTGTCTGTGTGGAATAAATAAAATAAATAAAAAGTGAATAATTCGGCAGCAAATTAACAAAGGTTCAATCATCAAAAGCAGAACTACCGTTGATTTCTGCAGGATACAAACGAAAATCAGAAAGGTTGAAAAATTCTGAAGGGTCCCGACCCAAAACGTCACGCATTCATATTCTCCAGGGATGCTGCCTGACCTGCTGAGTTGCTCTAGCACTTTGTATCTTTGAAAATGAAGTACCGATGGATCATTAGAGTGTGAAAATGTTTACATGGATACTGGCAAGACACAGTTGGGCCAATTGACCTGTCCCTGTATTGTAGGTTCTGACATTGTGCGGGTGGAAGGGTTGGTGGGGGGACAGGGATGTGCATATATCTGAGGAATACATAGGAACAAATAATTTAATATTGTTTAGAGATATAGCACGGAAAAAGGGCCTTTAGTCCACTGAATGCCTGCCGACTATGTATCTATAAGAATTTCATTGTTCATTTGTTGGCACAGATGACAATTAATAATCTTTCTTGACTTACTTCTCTTGACCCTTGATATGATTAACCATTGCTCAATTGTCATTCCATAATTTCAGTTTAGAGATACAATGCAGGAACAGACCATTCTGCCCACCGAGTCTGCGCCGACCAATGATCACCCCGTACACCAGTACTAAACCCACATATTAGTGGCAATTTAAAATCTTTACCGAAGCCAATTAACCTACAAACCTGTTCATCTTGGGAGTGTGAGAGGAAAACGGAGCACCCGGAGAAAACCCACACGGTCACGGGGAGAAGGTACAAACTCCAGGCAGACAGCACCCATAGTCAGGATCGAACCCGGGACTCAGCTGTTGTAAGGCAGCAACTCTACCGCTGCACCACTGTATTGGGGGAGATATTTTGACACTTTAACAACTTGATAGGGAGAGGATGGAGAGTTGAGAGTTGAATATTGCTGTGGCTCGAGACTGGAAGAACGGTCAAGTACTTTGCACTGTCAAAACCCCCACAAATAGTCTTGGAAAATGAAACATGATACGGAACTGTACTCTCTTTCTCCCCCTCCTAATTAGTTGCTGAGCATTAATTCACATCCTGACTATGATAACGTTAACAATCCTGTAGAAATTGTGCTGTTTAGTAGTAGAAGGATTTAAGTACAGGGTCTCATTAAAAGCTAATGGAAAGTTGTGTGCTCTAACATAAGGCAGGATTAATTAGAAAAAGTAATGTTAACCTCAAGAGGATTTCTTTGTACTCCTCCTGTTCATTATTTATTCGTATCTCGGAGAGTGACTGATTACAGAGGGAATAAGTAATTGCACAGAAGATGTGGATGCAGCTGTTTTTCCTCTGTCATATTGCTTAAATAAATGAGCATCGGAATGTTTTACAATCTCACTGTAAATGAGACTAAATGGGTGCTTTTGATGGGGAAATGATGCTTAAAATGGGTTGGTGGCTAGGATGTCAGTGGGGAACAAGCAAACAGAAGGCAGATAAATGTCTGCCTTGTTAGCACTTCTACAACCAAACTCCTGAGTGAGAATTTGAGGGGTACATCTCCTCAATGCAAGATGTTGTCAGATCGTGGAGACACAAGAGAATGACGATGCTGCAATCTTGAGCAAAGTACAAAGCGCTGGAAGAACAGAAAAGGGTCAGGCAGCATCTGTGGAAGGAAATGGACAGATGATATTTGGAGTCAGGACCGGGGCAGCACAGTGGCGCAGTGGTAGATTTGCTGCCTCACAGTTCCAGAAGCCTGGGTTCAACCCTGACTACGGGTGCTGTCTGTATGGAGTTTGTACGATCTCCCTGTGACCGTGTAGGTTTTCTCCAGGAACTCTGGTTTCCTCCCACACTCCAAAAACACACAGGTTTTTTAGTTTAATTGGCTTTGGTAAAAAAATGTAAATTGGCCCTGGTATGTAGGATAGTGCTAATGCATGGGATGATCGTTGGTCGGCAAGTCTCAGTGGGCCGAAGGGCCTGTCTCCATGCTGTAGCTATAAAGTCTAAAGTCTAACGACCCTTCTTCAGGATCTCCACCCAAAATATCATTTGTCTATTTCCTTTCACAATGCTGCCCGAGTTGAGTTCCTCCAGTAGTTTGTTTGTTCCTCAAGATTCGTTGTTTCTTGTGTCTTCAAGATCTGAATACAAGATCTGATTGCTTCAAGCAATCCCTCCAGCAGTTTGTTTATTGTTTTCCGATCACATTGGCCTTTCCCCACTGTCAGATCCTACCTGTAGAGTTCAAATCATGCAGACAAATCTTTAGCACCTGAACCGAGTCACAGAGAGATATAGCATGGAAACAATCTCTAGTTTAGTTTAGTTTAGTTTAGGTAAGTTTAAGATACAGCACGGAAACAGACCCTTCGGCCCACCAAGTCCGCACCGACCAGCGATCCCCGCACACTAACATTATCTTACACACACTTGGACCAATTTTTATTTTTCATTTATACCAAGCCAATTAACCTACAAACCTGTACGTCTTTGGAGTGTAGGAGGAAACCGAAGATCTCAGAGAAAACCAACGTAGTCACAGGAAGAACGTACAAATTCCGTACAGACAGCACCCGTAATCTGTAGGTCTTTGGTGCTGTAAGTGCAGTAAGACAGCAACTCTACCTCTGTGCCATCGTGCCATCCTATTGTCCACTGAGTTCACGCCAACCACTAATCACTCATTTAATCAAACAGAAATTATAAAGTAACTTTCTTACACTGTGTTTGGCTCAAATCTCTTTAGACCTGAAGAAGGATCCAGACCCGAAGTGTCACCTGTCTGAAGAAGGGTCCCGACCTGAAACATATTGATCTTTTTTTTCCAGAGATGCTGCCTGACCCGCTGTGTTACTCCAGCATTTTGTTTCTACCATTGATATTAACCAGCATCTGCAGTTCTTTGTTTTTCCCTTTAAACCATGTATGGGACTGGATAGGGGTCCCAACCTGTAACATCACCTGTCCATTACCTCCCCAGATCTGCCTGACCCACAGAGGTCCTCCAGCACTTTGTGTTTTGTTCAAAATTTCAGCATCTGTAGGTCCTTGTGTCACCAGGGATAGAAAAGAATGGATCACTGGTCTGTGTGGACTCGGTGGGCCGAAGGGCCAATTTCCGCGCTGTTCACTAAACTAAATTAAGTGGCGCAGTGTGCAGCTGTTAGAGTTGCTGCCTCACAGCACCAGACAACTGGGTTCAATCCTGACCTCAGGTGCTATCTGTATAGAGTCTGTACGTTCTCCCTGTGACTGCATGGGTTTCACCAGGTACTCTGGTTTCCTCCCACATCCTAAAGATGTGCATATTTGCAGGTAAATTGGCCTCTGCAAAAAACTGTTCAGGTGGCTAACATAAAACTAATGTTTCGTTTTTAGTTTAGTTTTGAAATACAGCGTGGAAACAGGCTCTTTGGCCTACTGAGTCTGCACCAACCAGCGATCCCCGCACATTAACACTGTTCTACACGTACTAGGGATAATTTACATTTATACCAAGCTAATGAACCTACAAACTGATACGTCTTTGGAGTGTGGGAGGAAACCGAAGTTCTCAGAAAAAACCCATGCGGTCACAATGAGAATGTACAAACTCAATACAGACAGCACCCATAGTCGGGATGGAACTCACTTCTATGGAGCTGTAAGCACTGTAAGGCAGCAACTCTACCACAGTGCCACCGTGCTGACGTTAATGGGAGATTGATAGTCAGCATGTGCTCAGTGGACTGAAGGGCCTTTTACCGTGCTAAATCTCTAAACTAAATTCAATTATTTGTTCCTATATATCCCTCAGATATATGCACATCCCCGTCCCATCCCCGAACCCCTCCACCCGCAGAGTTTGCACTTCAGAACAAGTTGATTGATTCCAGTTTTCATTCATGTGTAAATGGACCAGTTTAGCTCCAGCTGGTCAGAACCATTTCCAAATGCAGCCTTTGAAGGTTGATTTATGCCCATCACTGTAGTCTTGGCCGCAATTTACAGGAACATTAATTCTTAAAGCTGTCTTTAATTATGGAGGCTGTGAATGAGTGTGAACAATTAAAATTCCAGGAGACGTATTTGATATATTTTTAAGTTGCCGTTGAAAGCTGGTGAAATGAATTCAACAGTTAAACAGAGCTTCTAATGATTTTTCTCTGTTCTCTCCACACTGCAACCAGAATTAGATTAACCTTTTTATTTCACTGCCTTCTGAGAAATATCTTCTAGTTTGCTGTAGTCAGGGTGTCAGATTAAATAAACTACTGGGTCAAGCAGCATCTGTGGTGGGAAAGAGATTATCAGGTGGGCCGAAGGGCCTAATGCAGTGCTTTAAGTGCTTTAAGTGCTTTACTACATACAGGGCCGGATTTAGATGAAGAGAGGCCCTAGGCTGTTCCACTTGTGAGGCCCCTCCCAATCCCCCACCCCCACGACTAGAGGAAGATGGTCCACCAGATTGACACCGATTTGCAGCCGAGTGTGGCCAATGAGATAAGGGGCTGGAAAGTTGCGCTTTTTATTTATTTATTTATTGCCAGTGCTTGTGTCGAGTTATCTGCTTAAAACACTATTATTCTGAAATGGAGGGCAAGGAAAATTACTGAGGGTTGTTTAGAGACTACAGTGCATTGTGACAGCATATCTTAGAAAGGCCTATGGCAGTGTCAAAAATATTATACACCTTGCGGGGCACTCACTTAAATTATTTTTCTCTGTTGTCAGCCGGGCAACCTTGGCAGCTTTTTAAGTTGCCAAATGACAGTTTAGGTGGTCATTTAAGACGGCTCGCATGACGCGTGCGATAATGTGCTCGGACGAATTGCGTAAAATCCAGTCGGAATTATGCTCAATAAAGCATTCACATATTATTTCTGCTTCAAATAAAGTCACAAACTAAACATATTCACCAATCAAGACATGATATATACCACAATGACATGCAGCAAAATTATAATACATTATTTCAACCATTTTTACACGTTGCAATGAATGCAATTTCTATTATTTATTTTCACTTCCAAACAAAAATATGGTTGGATTATTCAGCGTACGATCAACCTCGGTGAGACCAAGCGCAGGCTTGGCGATCGCTTTGCACACCACCTCCAATCAGTTCGCAATAACCAACCTGATCTCCCGGTGGGTCAACACTTCAACTTCCCCTCCCATTCTGAATACGACCTTTCTGTCCTGGGCCTCCTCCATGGCCAGAGTGAGGCCCACCGCATAGTGGAGGAGCAGCACCTCATATTTGCTTGGGTAGTTTACACCCCGGCGGTATGATCATTGGCTTCTCTAATTTCAGGTAGTCCTTGCTTTCTCCCTACTTCCCCTCCATCCCCAGCTCTCCCACAGCCTACTGTCTCCACCTCATCCTTTCTTTTTCGTGTCCCTCCCCCCCCCGACATCAATCTGAAGAAGGGTCAAGACCCGAAACGTCGCCTATTCCTTCGCCCCGTAGATGCTGCCTTATCCGCTGATTTTCTCCAGCTTTTTTGTCTACCATTGGGATCCCACCACTGGCCACATCTTCCCATCTCCTTCCCTGTTGGCTTTCCGCAGAGACCGCTCCCTCCGTAAATCTCTGGTCAATTCGTCCCTTCCCACCCAAACCATCTCCTCTCCTGGCACGTTCCCTTGCAACCGCTGGAAATGCTACACTTATCGCTTTACCTCCCCCCTTGACTCCATTCAAGGACCCAATCAGTCTTTCCCGGTGTGGCAGAGGTTCACTTGCACCTCCTCACACCTCATCTATTGCATCCACTGCTCTAGGTGTCAGCTGTTCTACATCGGTGAGACCAAGCGTAGGCTTGGTGATTGCTTCGCCTATCACCTCTGCTCGGTTCGCAATAACCAACCTGATCTCCCGGAGAGAGAGAGAGAGAGAGAGAGAGAGAGAGAGAGAGAGAGAGAGAGAGAGAGAGAGAGAGAGAGAGAGAGAGAGAGAGTGGAGAGAGGGGGAGAGACTGGGAGACGGGGAGAGGGGGGGAGAGGAGAGGGGGGAGGAGGAGACGGGGGAGAGAGGAGGAGGGGGAAGAGAGGAGAAGGGGGAGAGAGGAGAGGGGGGAGAGAGGAGAGGGGGGGAGAGGAGAGGGGGGGAGAGGAGAGGAGAGGGGGGAGAGGAGAGGAGAGGGGGGAGAGGAGAGGAGAGGGGGGAGAGGAGAGGGGGGAGAGGAGGGGGGGGAGAGGGGGGGAGGAGAGGGGGAGAGGAGAGGGGAGAGAGGAGAGTGGGGGGGAGAGGAGTGAGGGGAGAGGAGAGGGAGGGGGAGGAGAGGAGAGGGGAGGGGGAGAGAGAGGGGAGTGGAGAGTAGGGGGGAGGAGGGAGAGGAGGAGGGGAGAGGAGGGGGAGAGAGGAGGAGAGGGGGAGAGAGGAGAGGGGGAGAGAGGAGGTAGTGGAGGATGAGAGGGGGAGAGGAGAGGGGGGAGGGGAGAGGGAGGGAGAGGAGAGAGGGGGGGAGAGGAGAGAGGAGAGGGGGGTGGAGAGAGGAGGGGGGGGGGAGAGAGGAGAGGGTGGGAGAGGAGGGGGGAGAGAGAGAGAAAGAGAGAGGGATATGGAGAGAGAGAGGTGGGGAGAGAGAGGAGGGGAAGAGAGAGAGAGAGAGAGAGAGAGAGAGTGCCTTTTTACTTCAACCCAAACCCAAACAACCATTTGCAGGCAGTGATTTTTTACCTCTAACCATATTTTCATTTTCAAACCAAATTAAGGGTACTCACAATGCTGTAGACATTTGTTCAGTGTCATTCAGAGCTCTGATTGAGGCACACCACTTACAGAGATTGATTGAGGCACACCACTTGCAGAGACTGATTGAGGCACACCACTTCCTGGTTTTATAGTCCCTCCCCCTCCCTCCAGCAGGAGCAGCAGAGAGAATGGGGAATTTTGTAAAAACATTAATATCGCTGTCAATTTTCATCAACGGGAAAAATCCTTGGCACACATGTGGCGGAGGGGGGCTCTGAGCGAGATGGCCAAAAATGACGGCTGTAGGTGGCGGCGTTCTCTCGGAAATCGCAGCACAGATGGCCAAATCCGGTCAAGAACAGACTTTTAGTAATATAGATATTCATATATAAATATACACCGTTTTGTTTTCTCGTTTATAACATTGTTTACAGAGTACTCTGTGTACATTTTTTGTTGTGTTGCTGCAAGGAAGGATTTAATTGTTCTAACTGGGACGTGAGAGAATAAAACACTCTTGACTCTTGACTTATGTCGCTAATGTGTGGGATAGAAGTAGTGTACAGGTGATCGGTGGTCGGCGTGGACTCAGTGGGCCGAAGGGCCTGTTTCCACGCTGTATCTTTAAATTAAACTAAAAACACTAAAACCAGAGAGAGTCTAAAGAATGGTCTCTACCCGAAACATCACCCAATTTCTTTTATCCAGTGTTGCTGCCTGCTCCATGGAGTTCCCCCGCACAATTAAAGCATGGAATAGTCTTCACCAACCAGACGCAACTAAATTTAAGGTAGCTCTTTTTTCCCCAAGAACCCTTTTTTGCAAGTCCAAGTCAAGAGTCAAGAGAGTTTTATTGTCATGTGTCCCAGATAGGACAATGAAATTCTTGCTTGTTGCAGCGCAACCGAATATGTAAACATAATACAGAACAGGTGATGAATGTTCAGTGTGTTTATATACCATAGACCATATATATACACAATAAATTTACAGATAAAATGCAATAGGTTGTTATTGTTTAGAGTTTGGAGTTTGGTGATGAACCCTCCACCACTTGCATTTTAAATTACATTTAGAATATTTTTGGAGGACCAGGAAACCAGAACCAAGAGTTACGCCAGGGAGTTACTCCAGCTCCAGGGAGTGATTAAGGTAGCTCTTTGGTTTTCAGCGGTCGCGGCGAGCAATGGCGGCAAGTTCTCCCACAATTCAAAGCGAGGGAGAAAGTGACCAGTGCCGACCAGTTGCCGTGACAGTGCGGATGTGCAGGACGGCCGATGATGTGCTGGCCATGGTTGTGCGCATGTGCAGGGGGAGGATTGCGGGCTGTAGCACTGCACATGTGCAAGGTGGCCTGCCGTGCTGGCACATGAGGAGCGTGCGGAGAGCGGATACCGAACGGCCCGGACACGGATACAGATGGCGGGTGGAGACGGAGAGTGACAGAGAGAGAGAGAGATAGAGAGGGGGGCCCACTCAGAGTTGAACGGCAGGTGGCCTGCCTTGGCCGGAGGCCCCCTAGATTTCGAGGCCCTAGGCTTCAGCGGTAAATCCGACTCTGACCACATAGAAGGTGGTGGGTATATGGAACAAGCTGCAAGAGGAAGTAGGAAGTAGGAATAGCAGGTGCTCCTTTACAAAAATCACACAAAGCGCTCGAGTAACTCAGCGAGTGAGGTCTAGAGGACATTTATAGGTGAAGATTCAGGTATGGTCTGAAGAAAGGTTCTGACCTGAAACGCCGTCTACCCATGTTCTCCAGAGATGTTGCCTGACCTGCTAAGTGACTACAGCACTTTGTGTTCTGCTTACTGCTTTTAATTATTGGAGATCCAGACGTAAGCATTTCTGCAAATATTTCATGTCTGAGGAAGGACGTGTTGAGGAAGTTTACGAGAATGATCCCTTGAATGATTAGGTTAACATATGATGATCGTTTGATGGCCCTGGGCCTGTATTGGCCTGTACTTGCTGGAATTTAGAATGATGAGGGGAGAACTCATTGAAACTTACCGAATAGTGAAAGGCCTGGAGAGAGTGGATGTGGAGAGGATGTTTCCACTAGTTGGAGACTTCAGGATCGGAGGCCATAGCCTCAGAATAATAGGACGTACCTTTAGAAAGTAGATGAGGAGGAATTTATTTCGTCAGTGGGTGGTGAATCTGTGGAATTCATTGCTACAGAAGGCTGTGGAGGCCAGGTCAATGGATATTTTTAAGGATGAGATTGACAGATTCTTGATTAGTATGGGTGTCATGGGTTATGGGGAGAAGGCAGGAGAATGGGGTTGAGAAGGAAAGATAGTTCAGCCATGAGTGAATGGCAGAGTAAAATTGGTGGGCCGAATGGCTTAATTCTGCTTTTATTACTTAAGAATGTGAAATATTAACTAATGTGGCCTCAGCATTTTGGCTGTGAGAGAAGACTGGCGGGTTTTCATGTTAGATCGGTTTGATTAAAATTGATTTTAGCCAGTACTCTAAGACACTTTGTTTATCTTACCCGACACTACAGCCACAGAGGGAATTGGTCCGTTCCTTGTACAGCTGAATGAATGTTTGCATTTTATTATTAAAAGACAGGAAATGAACACACTGTAAAGCTTCATGGGACTCTGTATCAATAAAGAGCTGATTAAAAAGATATCATACGAACCAGTTTATGGTGCAAGGCACTTGTGGAGACATTAGTATCTGCGTAAGAAGACTATGCATTGCATTGCTATACGATAACATGACATTTAAATTCAGCCCTCTTCCTTACCAAGTCAGAGATGGTAATTGCAATCCCAGAGGGATCAATATCCATTATTGAAGATATAAATTCCTCTCCAGACAATTTTCATGAAATTCCCTAAATACATTTTTAATATATACCTCTTGCATTTCCTGAAATAGATCTTCATGTTTCTTTATTTCAGTTGCTACGTTATGCAACCCGATGTATAAGATTCGATATCAGAATATCTCCATGTCAGTACAACGGTAAGTGTTGTTGCAAGAAACCGCAGATGCTTGAATCATGAGTAAAACACAAAGTGCTGGAGTAACTCAGTGGGTTAGCTGAGGTATCAGAGCCTGAAAACTGTAAAGGGGCTGTCCCACTGCGGCGACCTAATCCGCAAGGTCAGAAGAGTGTCTTTGACCTTCAAGCTCGAGGGCACTCGCCTGGAAAACCGCGAGCTGGATCGACCGACCGCACACACACACACAAACACATCGCAAAGGTGGGGGCCAGGGAAAGCAGGGGAGCGCTGTCTGATATTCACACACGTGATGAAGAGGAAGGTAAAAGACAGCTGCACAGTGTACGATAAGTCTTTTGTAGAGCTTGGAGGGGGGGGAGAGAAGGGGAGAGAGGGGGAGAAAAGGAGAGAGAAGGGGAGAGAAGGGGAGAGAAGGGGAGAGAAGGGGAGAGAAGGGGAGAGAAGGGGAGAGAAGGGGGAAGAAGGGAGGGGAGAAAGAGTAGAGACACTTTTAAGAAGTCAGACAACGTTTAATAAAGGTTAGCGGGCATTTAACCTACTGGTCAGTTTTCCTTGGTCCTCAAAACTCCAGTGAGCCAATTAAAATGCCCGGTCAGCGACAGAGACTGCCTATGGCTTCCCTCGACTGCCTGTAACAAAATAGCGACCCCACTCCACTGCACTACGAGTAAAAAAGACCAATTTTTACTTGCAGAAAAATTTTCAACACGCTGAAATATTTTCTGCGGCCTAGCTGAGGCTACGAGTATTCGGGAACTTCCCTCGAGCATGAAGGAGAGTTCCAGTAACCTCATAGGACCTCCTAGGACCACGTGTCGACCATGCTGCGAGTTTGAGTCAAGGGTAAACTCTTCTAAACTCGCAGATTAGGTCGCCGCAGTGGGACAGCCCCTTTAGTCCAGGTTCAGGAGCAGCTTCTTCCCTACAACCATCAACTATTAAACACTACCACCTGTAAATAAGTACCGAACTACATGGGGGGTTTTCCATTAGTTTTTACACTCTTATTGTTTGTTTGATGTTTTGTATATACATATAAATACACACACACACACACACACACACACACACACACACACACACACACACACACACACACACACACACACATGCATAATATATATATTATGAAGAGGAAGGTGAATATATATACTGTATTTATACATTAAACTTTATTTGTTGTTTATGATGTTATTTACAGAGTACTATGTTTACATATCTGCAAGTAAGAATTTCATTGTTCTGTTTTGGGACATATAGCAATAAAGCACTCTTGACTTGATTCCCTTGGCTCAGACACCATATGGGAAGAGAATGGATAGACGCCATTTCTGACTGACTGAGGAAGGGTCCCAACCCGAAATTTCACCTGTCCATTCCCTCCACAGATGCCGCCTGACCGTCTGAGTTACTCCAGCACAATGTGTTTTGACCAGTAAGTGTTGTCCTTTGATGGTGGAATGAGATTATCCAGAGGTAGTGTCTCTCCTGACTGAGAATATATTACTTCCACTAAATGTCCATGCGTTTTGAAATGATAGGAAGGGTTTTGAGGGATCTGGATTAAACACGGGCAAATGGAACTAGCTTAGATGGGCGCTTGTTGGCATGGACGATTTGGTCTGAGCGACCTGTTTCCACGTTGTATGACTCCATGATTCTCTGACAGATGAGGGCAACTAGGGCCACCAAACTTTACCCCTCGTGAATCTGAAAATGGTTGGCATAGTTAGTGAGTGGTTGCTTAGAAGGTTCTGTGTAATTTAGACTTTAGAAATCCAGCATGGAAACAGGCCCATCACCCCACCGAGTCCACGCCGACCAGTGATCACCCCGTACACTAGCACAATCCTACACACCATGGACAATTTACAATTTTACTAAAGCCAATTAACCTACTAACCTGTACGTCTTTGGAGTGCGGGTGGAAACCGGAGCACCCGAAGAAAACCCATGTGATCGCAGGAAGAATGCAGAAATTCTGCACAGACAGCACTCATAGTCAGGATCAAATCCGGGTCACTGGTGCTGTAAGGCCGGGACTCTATCGTTGTGCCACTATGCTGCCCCTATGTATGATAGGAGACCAAACTGAGTCTGTACACAAGTGTCACCTCATCATAGGCACAGTCATGTACCCCATCAAATCTAAAATGAACAAAAAAGTCTTAGCTTGGCCAGAAAGGCCTGTTGTCCTGGCGGCAGCACAGGGTTAGAATTGCAACAAATTGCAATGAATCAAAAAGGATATTACATATTGTGAAGGAAGCTTCCAGAACAAATATTTCTCACTGCCCAAGAAATCTATTGCTACAACAGGCCATTTGTTTTGAGGCTCCAGTGTCAGACATGCAGGTAATGCAACCTATCTATCAAAGTTTAGTTTTATTTTGTTCTGAGCTACAGCGTGGTAACAGGCCCTTCAGCCCACAGAGTCCACGCCAACCTGCCATCCCCGTATGCTAACACTATTCTACACACTAGGTACCATTTACAATTTTACCGAAGCCAATTAACCTACAAGCTTGTAGTCTGAGCGGCTCTTGACTCTTGAGCTTAGTTTGAGTCTTGATTTTAAACTCAATATTGATCTTAATCTTGAACCCATCCTTCCATTGTTGTGCAGGGACCATAGATGTTATGGTTAATGTAATCAATGGTCAGGACAAGTAACCACCTGCCACCCTAGGGAAGACCCATTCATTCCTCATCTCTGTTTCCTGTCATTGATTACAGAAGTAGGCCCTTCGGCCCACCAGGTCCATGCTGACCACCAAGCACCAATCCTACACCAATAACGTTGTATTCTCCCCACATTACCATGTGGGTTTTTTACGGACGCTCCGGTTTCCTCCCAACTCCAAAGACGTACAGGTTTGCAGGTTAATTGGATTTGGTAAAGATTGTAAGTTGTCCACAGTGTGTAGGATAGTGCTAGTGCTCAGGGATCACAGATCAACGTGGAATCGGTGAGCCGAAGGACCTGTTTATGTGCTCTATCTCTGAAACAAAAATCCTAAAAATTACAAACAACTACCTCCACAGATTCTACAACCTACCTATACTTGGTGGCAATTTGCAGCAACCAACTGTAGATAAAGGGGTACACAAAATTGCTGGGGAAACTCAGCGGGTGCAGCAGCATCTATGGAGCGAAGGAAATAGGCGACGTTTCGGGCCGAAACCCTTCTTCAGACTGTAGATAAAGGGGGCTCTGTAAATGACTCCCTAGTTTGTAGGGAATGGGACAACGTAGAACTAGTGTAAATGGCTGATCTATGATTAGCGTGGACCCGGTGAGCCGAAGAGCCTGTTTCCATGCTGTATCTCAAAACTAAATTAAACTAATTGACCTAAAGACTTCTATGGGAGGAGTGGGCGGAAACTGGAGCACCCGGAGGAAACATACAATCACAGGGAGAACATGCAAACTCCACAAAGACAGCGACAGGGTTCAGGATTGAACCAGGACCGCTGGAACTGTGAGGCAGCAGTTTTACTGATGGCACCATTGTGTCCATTTCTCCATCCAGCCATATTAAATCTATGCCAGTATATCTATTCTAATAATTATTCCCTGACACTGCATCCTCACAGTCTCATTCATCGATCCTGGGGTCCCTTAACAAAGCTCTCATAAAAAAAACAGAGATAAATTATATGCACAGCATTTCCATTGTCTATTCTCAGGGTTACATTGTGAAAATGTTAGTATGGCTGGTGATGCAAGATTTTCCCTTTTGATATCTGTGCTGACTATTTATCATTAGATTTTTGTGTGTATTTGCTATTCTATTCTCTCCTTTGCATGCTGCTGCTCTTGGTTCTGTTTCCAGTAGATGTAACAATGAAACACTCATGACACTCGATCAGTAGTTATTCCATTTTGTTCCTCAGTATTAAGCTGACTGGTGTTTCATTACTTGTCCATCGTGGGTACTGAACTCTCCAACATCGAAGGGATCCACAGGAGTCGCTGCATCAAAAAGGCCGTCAGCAACATCAAGGACCCACACCACCCTGGCAAATGCTCTAATTTCACTCCTGCCATCAGGAAGAAGGTATAGGAGCCTGAAAACTCTAATGTCCAGGTTCAGGAACAACTTCTTCCCAACAACCATCAGGCTATTAAACACTACGACCTCCAACTAAGCTCGGAACTACATAGTCTGTTATTGTCTTTGCACTATTATTGCTTGTTTTTCTTTAATATACTAAACTTTTTTGTTGTTTATTATAATGTTTAAGGGTTTTTATTAAGGGTAATAATAATAATAATAAATTTTATTTATGGGCGCCTTTCAAGAGTTGTGCTGCTGTTGTGCTGTTGTGCTGCTGCAAGTAAGTATTTCATTGTTCTATTTTGGGACAAATGAAACAAAAATACTCTTGACACTTTTGACTTTAGAGCTACTGCGTGGAAACAGGCCGTTCGGCCCACCATGTCTGCGCCGACCAGCGATTCCCACACACTAACATTATCCTACACACACTAGGAACAATTTACAATTTTACCAAAGCCAATTAACTGACAGACCTATGTGTCTTTGGAGTGTGGGAGAATACTGGAGCACCTGGAGAAAACCCACACAGGTCACGGGGAGAACGTTACAAATTCAGTACAGACAGCACCCATAGTCAGGATCAAACCCGAGTCTCTAGTGCTGTAAGGCAACAGTTCTACAGCTGCGCCACCATGCCATCCATATTATAGGTTTACAGAGTACTATGCTTACATAACTGATGTGCTGCTGCAAGTAAGAATTTCATTGTTATGTTTGGGTGCTCATGACAATAAGACACTCTCAACTCTTGACTCTAAATCACGTCAACACCCTTTCTTAAATACAGGTGTAGAATTAACTGTCTGGCACTATACCTTTTCCAAGCCAATTATTAAAAATATCTAGCATTAGTCTCCAAGATCTAAGACGGTCCCCACCCTGAGCGATACTTTGTGCGCCGGTCCCAGAAGCGGATCTGTAATCACGCAATACAATCGCTACACTCTTTTAAACCTCTACTCCAACAGCAGCATTTCTTACTTTAACTATGCTCTCACTAAACGCTATTCCCTTTATCATGTATCTGTACACTGTGATTGGCTCGGTTGCAATCATGCATTATCTTTCTGCTGATCGATTAGCATGCAATAAAAGCTTTTCACTGTACCCCAGTTAAAACCAAACATTTCCTCTGCCGTTTTTCCCCAACATTTTTAATATGCATGGATATAACTCTACTGGATCAAGGGATTTATTCTTTCCGAGTTTGATTTGAACACATAACAGCACAGCTCAGGAAAAAGCCCATCAGCCAACAATGTCTGTGCTGAATATGATGGCAGGATAAGCTAACCCCCTCTGCCTGCATGTGATCCATATCCCTCCATTCGCTGCATATCCATGTGCTTATCCAAAGTCACTTAAATTCACAATGGTATCTACGTCCACCACAATCCCTGGCTGCACATTCCAGTTACTTACTGTATAACCATTTGCATATAAAGCTACTGTATGTTTTCTATTCTATGACATTTCCACCCTGGGATAATAGTTCTGAGTTTATTCAATAATGTTTATTCAATATATTTATTTTTCTATTTCATTACTCACTTGTTCTTTCTCTCGGGTACATATTGAATCACATTAAAAATTTAATATTTTTACCAACCCTATCCTAACCTGTGGAATTATCCTTTTCCTTAGTTGTCCTAGTCTTATTGAAATCCTTCCCTTCTTTTTGACGTATCTGTAAAGTATTCTGTCCCAACTTCCTTGTAAGTCAATTGTTTTGCAATCAATTAAAAAAAAATTATTTTAATTTATCCGTTCATATTCTCTTTGCGTTGACATGACTGTGTGCAATGTAAATACTCAGAAACACCTTCTCCGTTATCATGCTTCTGAACGGTCCTTCCATAAACTAGGGTACTATCCAATTCACATTTACCCCATTGTGGACATTGGACTGTCTTTGGAATAATGCACTATTCTGAACTATTCTGCACTCTGTCTCTTCCCGTTTGCTCAATCTATTGTACTTGAGTTTGGCTTAGAGTCATAGAGACATAGAGTAATTCAGAGTGGAAACAGGTCCTTGCCTACACCGACCAACATGTCTCATCTACACTGGTCCCACCTGCCTATTAAATCATTCCCCCTTCACCTTAAACCTGTCCTCTGTTTCTTGATTCAAGTCGATTCTCTGATCTGTTTGGATAGCTTGGCAAACAAAGCATTTCACTGTACCTCGGTACACGAGTCAATAATAAATCTAAATCTAAACTTAAATGGTTTCTCTTTAACCATTTCCAAACACTCTGAAATGGAGGCAACTCTCAATGGACACCAAGAACCAGCTGAGAAGAAGAACCTCTTCATTGCCCTCTTTTGAAACTTTTTTTTGTTTTTATTCATCCCCAAAGTCACAATTTGAAATGTGAAAAGTCTCCCGGAGAAAAATCTCGGTCGACAACAGTGGTGACACATTGGAAGATGTGAAAGCATTAGTAGGTTCTGCTTGTAGAATTATACTTTAGCAGGAATCCTCCAGAGGAGGAGAGTGGAGAAAACTAATGAAGCGAGGAAATTTCAACTCTAAAATTCACAGGTTCTGCTCTTTTGTATTAATGTTCTGCAAGAAACCACTAGTATCATACCGACATACAAGCTAGGAGGAGGACTAGGCAAGTCCAAATCTCTAACTAGCTTCATCATTCAATAATATCATGAAGGACATTCTTTGTCCTTAACTCCACATTCCTGTCTAACTTCACTAAACTTATCTACGACTATATTAAAATTATGCAAAGACCCTTTGCAGAAGAGAGTTTCTTCAGACTTTCGAGATACAATGCAGAAACAGGCTCTTCAGCCTGCCGACCTATGCAGACCAGCGATCATCCCATACACTAGCACTATCCTATACACTAGGAACAATTTACAACTTTGCAGTTGCCATTTAATCTACAACCAGTACATGTTTGGAGTGTGGGAGGAAACCGGACCATCTGGAGAAAACCCACGCAGCATAGGCAGATTGTACAAACTCCATACAGACAGCAGCCGTGATCAGGATCGAACCAGGTCTCCAGTACTGTGAGGCAGCAACTCTACCGCTGTGCCACTGTGCCGCCCCTTCAATATTACAGGCAAGATATTTGGCTCCATTTATGTATTTCCACATTTGGTTGATTATATTTGCCAGAAGACTTATGTTTGCTTGGTTACCATAACAACAAACAAATGCATTTTTTTTTAGCTCCTTTTCATTTGCTTTGTAATGTTTCCATTGCTTCTTAGAACAGCTCAAACAACAGCTAATTGACACTGAGCCACAAAAGAATATGTGGGCAGGTGACTAAAAGCTTCGACAAATAAAAAGGTTTCAGGAAATGCCATATATATCTGGGTAAATGCTTCACTTGGCTGAGTCTGCGATAACCAGCGGTCCCTGCACATTAACACTACCCTACACACACTAGGAACAATTTTACATTGATACCAAGCTAATTAACCTACAAACCTGTATGTCTTTGGAGTGTGGGAGGCAACCGAAGATCTCAGAAAATACCCACGCAGGTCACGGGTAGAACATAAAATCTCCGTACAAGCACCCCTGGCCAGGATCAAACCCAGGTCTCTGCCACTGTAAGGCAGCAACTCTAATACCATGTCACCGAGCCGCCCCCTACACCACCGTGACGCCCCCTGACAACTATAGATTGACTCTTCATCTATATTATCTGCCTGATTATCAGAAGTTAGACTACACCCATCCTTAGATTTAGAGTCAAATGAATGCAAAGACGTACACAGTCTGAAGAAGGTCCCAATCAGAAACCTATCCATGTTCTCCAGAGATACAGCCTGGCCTGCTGAGTTGCTTCAGCGTTTTGTGTCTATCTCTGATGTAAACCAGCATCCGCAGTTCCTTTTTATTACAACAACTTGTACAGGAGAAAAGTCAAATCATCAAGTTAAATGAGCTCACCACCTAGTGATGTGAATATTGGGCTGTCCAATTTTTGGACCCTCTTCCCCCCTCCCCTTACCTGCACTCCCAACCACCACAGTGAGCACCCATATCTCCCACTAACCCATCCCTATCACCTATATTCCTCCCTCTGCATTTACATTCACTCCTCTCCTCTCCTCATCTCACTGCCTTTTGTCCATTTTTCACCTTTATGCTTTGTCCACTAATCAAACCCCTTCTCACCTGTATCCACCTATCACTCACCAGGCGTTGTCCTGCCACTATCTCCTTTCCAGCTTCTCCCCCCCCCCCCCCCCCTTACAACTGTAATCAGTCTCAATTTGAAATGTGAAAAGTCTCCCGGAGAAAAATCTCGGTCTACAACAGTGGTGACACATTGGAAGATGTGAAAGCATTAGTAGGTTCTGCTTGTAGAATTATACTTTAGCAGGAATCCTCCAGAGGAGGAGAGTGTGAAGAAGGGTCCCGACAAGAAACGTCACCTACCCATTTCCTCCAGAGATACTGCCTGATCCACTGAGTTCCTCAGACAGTTCATTTTTTAGCATCTTTACCAGCCCAGATTTTTCTGGACACATCCTATGAGGGGGAATTCGAACCCAACGAATCCTTTGAGCTCAGAGTATTACCAATGGAGCCAGAAGTATGTGAATGGATTAAAGGGATGGCAAACATTTTTACAGTGACTTTTAGATAATGTACAAACTCCGTACAGCACAGCACCCATAGTCAGGATTGAATCCGGTTCGCTGGTGCTGTGAAGCAGCAACTCTATTGCTGCGCCACCATGCCACCACTCTGGATATCTTATTTTTGAACGATCCTCAGTTTGTGTTTATCTCTGATAGGTACGTGAAATATTGGTTAGAAAATGTTCATAAGGTTTAACGTATTCAGCCACAAATTGAACCTTCCCAAAGCCACATTCATAAACCTTTCCTTGATGTCAACTCTTAGAGGCGTCCTAGAATATCTAATGTCCCCATGACCATTAGCCTTTCATTTTATGATGATACAATTAGATGGAATAAAATGAGGCTGCTATCAGAAGATAAGATGAATGATGAATGCTGTGTTTAATCCAAAAGCAATTTAACTTCAAGCAGGCATATATAAATTAAATGAGGCATTGAATTTGCTGTAAAACTGAGCATAAATCTCATCAAGCAATGAATAGTTGAACCTTTACATCACAAAATGACCCAATAACTTCAAAGTCTTGCAATGGGTTATTTAATGGTTGTATCGGAGTATATTAAAATGCCTCATTCTCACAGACTGTAATTTACCTGAATTGTGCATTGAAGAGCACAGTCACCTGCGTTAGATATGCATTTTCAGGGAACAATTGGTAATCAGGTGCACAGACTGAAGATTTCTGCTCTTCATAAATTAAAGAAGCCACAATTTGGTTTGAAAAGGCCATTATTCAGACCAACTGAGCTTTATGATGGCTGTTTGCAAGGAGCTTAAATTGATTAAAAGTGTGGTTAGCTATCAGCTGTGTCAACCTCTTTCTGACTAACAGGTTTATGAGATTTAAACAATTTGTCTTGGACATAAAGCATATCAGACTCCTGTAGTGCGAATGATTTGTCTCCCAAAAAGCTTGTAAGGGACGGAGTTTCTGAGTTTTATTTTAACCCATTACCAGGCGTGGAATAAGGGGAGAAAGCTCATTCATCCATTTATTAATGAGAAAGTCCAACGGTGTATGGTATCAATAGTTATTTTGTACTCACATGTACGAAGTGCTAACACAGTGAAATTCTGTGAAACAGTCCAGCAGAATATTGCCATATCCCCGATATTCAATTAGCAAGTCTAGGCAAGACTCCAGTCCTAAGTATGGTCCCAATCCAAAATGGTTGTAGTGGCGCCTGCTGGCGTATGCAGAGATCGAACCTGGCGTTTGGAAGCCGCGGTCATGTGACTCGGGAGGGGCCACTTGTTTTGCTCGGTTTTTGCTTGCGAGCGTTAGTTCAGCGCTGACCACAGTTGTGGGCAGACGTGTCTAAAGAACCTGTATACTGGAAATCGAACTTTTGAATAAAGACCTATCTAGCCGTTGTTAGACAAGAAGAATTGAGTGTTCCCACAGAATCGGCCAGCACAAGGCAGGGCTTACCGGCCTTCAAACTGCCAGCCTTTTGGCCTGATCAACCTCAGGTGTGGTTCGCCCATGTTGAGGCACAGTTCCACCTTCATCGCATCGTGGCGGACGGCACAATGTATTTCCATGTGGTGGGGGCAATTCCGCAGGACTGTGCCTCGAGGTTGTTGCCCTACATCAGGGACCCGCCGTCCATCGGGCGAAGATGTTAACCCTGACGGACGGGCACCGCCCATGTCTTATTTTTGAACAGGCGTTCCTGGAGCAGATGCCCGACGAAGTCTAGTTAATCCTTGCCGGAGCTGATTTCAGCGACCCGCAACAACCCGCAGAGAGAGCTGACGAACTGTGGGCACACAGGCGGCGGGACGTTTTTGCTTTCGCCCGCCCCCTGGTCACACCACGGGTGCAGCCGAGCCAACATCGAGGGGAGGAGGAAGAAGCGCAGCCCAGTGCCGAAGAAGAATCGCCGCGGCCAGTGGTCTACAGTCAACGCAGATGGTGTTACTACCACCAACGATATGGACCCGAAGCCCAAAGATGTCAGAGCCCCTGCTCGTATCTGGGAAATGCCCCGGCCGATCGTCCATAAAGGCGAACCCGATCGGCCCAAACGAACGCCTCTACGTCCGCGATCGCCATTCCGGCCACCGTTTCCTGGTGGACTCTGGTGCCCATGCCAGTATCCTGCCTCCGAGCACCCGAGATATTCGCACTGATAAGGTAGGACTCGTCCTCTCGGCTGTTAACGGGAACGATATTCGCACTTACAGTACGCGGACCGCGAACCTAAATGTCGACTCCCGCCAGTACAGGTGGAAGTTTATCGTTGCTGATGTCGCCCAACAGTCAAGGATCTACAGGAGTTTATCAGGATGGTCAACTTCTACCACCGATTCATCGCATCAGCAGCCACCATCATGCGGCCGTTGTTCCAATGCCTGGCCGGTAAGCCCAAAGACCTGGTCTGGTCAAAGGAGACACTGAAGGCTTTCGAGGGGGCTAAAACCGCATTGGCCAATGCCAGTATGCTGGAACACCCTAGGGCCCAAGCGGACCTCACCGTAGACGCTTCTGACATCACGGTAGGCGCTGTCCTCGAGCAGCGTGTAGGTAGTCGCTGGGTGCCACTGGCATTTTTCAGCAGGCAGCTGCGAGCCCCCAACGTTAAGTATAGCGCTTTCGACCAGGAGCTCCTCGCACTTTACCTAGCGATCCGCCATTTTCACTATTTCCTGGAGGGGCTCGCTTTCACTGCATTCACCGATCACAAGCCACTAACGTTCGCCTAGACCAAGATATCTGACCCCTGGTCTGACAGACAGCAATGGCACCTCGCCTACATTTCCGAATTTACTTCCGATATTCGGCATGTGGCAGGGAAGTAGAACATTGTGGCTGATGCGTTATCCCGTCCGGCGCTGCCCGAAGTCTCAGCGCTTAGCCTAGGCGTAGATTATGAGCTGGCCGCAGATGCCGGTATGGAGGTTTACCGCAATGCTGAATCAAGGCTCAAGCTGGTTAAGGTGCCCTGTGGCGCCGCCGGCGTGCAAGTCCTTTGAGATATCTCCACGGGCAAAGCCCGTCCCATTGTCCCAGGCGCTTGGCGGTGTCGGATTTTCGACACTATCCACAGCCCAGTGCACCCGTCTATTCGCACCACCTCTGCCTTGGTTGCGGCGAAGTTCGTCTGGCACAGGTTAAGGAAGCAGGTCACAGCATGGGCTCGTTCCTGCATCCCATGCCAGACTTCCAAGGTGTAGAGACATGTGCACCTGCTTGTCCAAGTTTTCGCCGTCCCAGACGGCAGGTTCCTGCACATCCATGTTGACCTGGTAGGTCCCTTGCCGTGTTCGCGTGGGGCTACTCACTTACTGCCCATCATGGACAGGTTTACCAGGTGGGCGGAGGCAATACCGTTAACGGATCCCTCCGCTGAGGCATGCGCAAGAGTCATTGTCTCCAATTGGATCGCTCGTTTCGGGGTCCCATCAGATATTACTACCGATTGTGGGGCCCAGTTCACGTCCGCCCTGTGGTGCGGTATGGCGAAGATGTATGGAGCGAAGCTGCATCAGACTACCGCTTATCACCCAGAATCCAACGGGTTGGTTGAGCGTTTCCACAGGCACCTCAAGTCGGCGTTGAAAGCTCGACTCACCGGCCCAGATTGGATCGACCAGTTACTTTGGGTCCTCCTAGGCATCAGAACAACGCCTAAAGAGAACCTCAAAGCCTCCTCGGCCAAGTTGGTTTATGGCTCAGTTTTGCGAGTTCCCGGGGATTTCTTGCCTGTCCCCCAGGACCAAGAGGTTGTTGTTAGCGGACCTTCGCGAGCGGGCGCGCGCTTAGGTCCCGGTTACCACTTCCCGGCATGGTTCGCCTTCGGTGCATGTGCCTACCATATTACGGGATTGTGCTTATGCTTTTCACGAAATGCTGGAGTGACTCAACGGGTCAGGCAGCATCTTTTCAGACTGAAGAAGGGTCTTGACCAGAAACGTCACCTTTCTCCATGTTTTCCAGATTCTTCAGAGATGCTGCCTGATCCATTGAGTTGCTCCAGCACTCTGTGTCATTTTATGGAATACCATGCAAGTCATTTTGATGGGGTTAGCAGAGTTAAAGAAAAGAAAGAATGAAGAAAGGTCATTTGACATTAATCCCAAATCACAGACAACATGTGGGGAGAAATGAAACATGAATGAATGAATGAATGAATGAATGAATGAATGAATGAATGAATGAATGAATGAATTGATTAATTAATTAATTGATGTATGAATGAACACTTTATTGTCACATGTGACAAGTCACAGTGAAATTCTTTGCTTGCATACCCAAGGTATGCAAATGGTTGCCATATAAAGGGCGTTTACTGCAATAATAATTCAGCTCACTAATCTTCAATCAATCTTTTCAGGTCATCGTTGTGGTCTCAACTCTATTTCTCACTCCAATGATGCTTCCTGATTCATTGAGAGTTAGCCATAGAGGCATACAGCAGCAAAACAGGCCCTTTGGCCCAACACGTCCATGTGGACCAAATTGCCTCCGCTAAGATAGTATCCTTTACATGCGTTTAGTGCAATAGACTCATGTCCCATTAGTTTCAATATTTACTTTGTTGGGTTTTTGAGCATTGTGCCATCAGGTCCATCCCAGCCAGACTTTCGATCACCATTCCTAGTTTGACAGGGTGAGCCACAAGCAAATTGTGCAGAATGCGGGCTAATTGTGTTTCGTGTTAGAAGACCCTCTTTAAGGAATGACTCAGACCCATTATCTCAATCAATGGCTCTACAGTGACCACAGAAGCACTGCTAGTAGAGCTGCTGCCTCACAGTGCCAGAGGACCTGGTTTGATCCCGACCTCAGGTGCTGTCTGTGTGTGGAATTTGCCCATTCTCCCTGTGACCAGGTACATTTCCTCCAGGTGCTCTGCTTTCCTCCCACATCCCAATTGACCAGCATTTCTTTTAGGCTAATTGGCCTCTGTAAAATTGACCCTAGTAAATAAGGAGCGTATGGGAAGGTGGGATAACATAGACCTCATGCAAACGGGTGATCAATAGTTCATATGGACTCGATGGCCGAATGCTGTACCATTCAATCTAATGGCTTATTGCAGCTTTCTGTGTGCTCGGAAGTCACCCTCTTGATTTCATTGCTTCCAATTCTGATGTATTTGTTTCGATGCAAAGCATTTTCAATACCATAAATATCTGTCTTAAGTTAATTTCTTGAGACCACTGAATTAGTTAAATCATAGCTTTATCAGCGCCGTGATGCATTGGACTGACTGAACAAATGTTGTTTGGATTCAGGTTTAATAATGTTGTCAAAATTATAAGAAGTGATGGGAGCAAAATTATTTTAACACAACAAGTTGCAAGAGCTGGATAGGGCAGTGGGGAAGGCAGATGGAAATAGATTTAACAATTACTTTAAAAAAAAAATTGAACAAGAACTTGGAGGGGAAAATATTTTGCAAGATTGCAGACCAAGCACTTGGGATTCTCAACGAGCAACCCAATCAGCATATAGATGCGGCCTCAAGATATTTCCAGAATTAATATTCTTTTACATAATTTGCTCATCTGAAAACTGCTAGGTAGTCATTTGACAGTGTATGAGAGGTATTACACAATATTGATTTATTTTGAATTACTGTCAGGTCATGGATACTGCTTCTTGGATGGATACATGAGAATTAAGTTGTGAGGGACCAGCTCGTGTTACTTGCTGAGAATTGCAAGTATGGCTGCACAATGGTTCAGCGGTAGAGTTGCTGCATTTCAGAGCCAGAGACCCGGGTTCGATCCTGACCACGGGTGCTGTCTGTAAGGAGTTTGTACGTTCTCGCCGTGACCGCATGGGTTTTACTTCGGGTGCTCTGGTTTCCTCCCACACTCCAAAGACGTACAAGGTTTAAGGTTAATTAATTTTGGTAAAATTGTAATTTGTTCCTTGGGAGTGTAGGATGGTGTTAGTGTGCCAGGATCGCTGGTCAGCGCGGACTCGTTAGGCCGAAGGGCCTGTTTACACTATATCTCTAAACTAAACTAAACTAAATTGCAAGTGTGTCACAGTGTGGCAAGTGGGTTGAGAACCTACTGGATTGATTACAAAAGTGGAAAAAAGTCTAGGCAGGCACAAGCCAAGAGGTAGGTAATTGAGGCACGCCCTCCCTAAAGGTATACAGATTCAGGAACAGTTTTGTTGAGTGGAGTTGGATTAATGAATTGGATGAGGCGGCTGATCTCAATCTCATTGGGACTTCTGTGCTGATCGGCGGGTCAAATTTTTTCCTTGCGGCCGGGACTCTGGAACGCCGGCCTGGCCGAAGCTGGCAAATCTGTTCCCATAGCCGATTACCAAGACCGACTTTGTGAGCAGGTATCTCAGCAGCATAGCCAGACCATTCCATTACCATTGGACTCCTCTTGAAGCCCGCGACCTCTGTTGGTCCAGCAAAATGAATTAGCCGTAAAGGCACTGAAATCAAGGGTGCAGTAAGATCGGTGGTGGACCTGTGTTTAAGTGAAAATCTTACTTTATTTTCTTCCCTATGCCTGCCTACAAATTGCCAACCATACTTTCCACATGACATGAAAAAAAAGAAAATGTATGCAAGGGATGAGGTTGTCACCTGCTAGGTCAACATTCAATGGTCTTTACTAATTGACACTGAGGAGATGGTGATGATCCAGCTTCTTGAACCAGTGCCGTCCCTGTGGTGATTGCACTCCCAGAAGCACTCTAAACCCATATTAGCTTACTCCTCACATCCCTGCGGTCTGATCTCTGCTATTTATGAGCCCCTCTTTATTCTAATGGAACACAAAGTGGAATTCCTAAATTGATACTTTTAAGTGATACAGCTACAGACATGTTGAAGTGACAAGCAGATCTAAGCTTTAACCTGGGAGACCTGCAAACATGGTATTGACTACTGATGGGAATTAATTTACTGAACGCATTGTACTGACTTGTTACATTCAACGTTGCACTTTCTGCTGATCACCCTCCTACCCTTATGACCACACGTGTGATAAGCTCACAACCATGCATATTTTTTTTGCAATAGGTTATTTGTTGGTGCAGAAGGAGCCTATCATATGGCATATTTATCGTGCTTCGGGTGTGTAATAAACACAGAAACTGTGAGAATCATTGGGGAAGTGTCAGAATTAACTATTCAGGTTGAAGATTCATCGTCAAAAATGTAATCAGAAGAGTCATGAGTCAAAAGTGTTTTATTGTCAGATGTCCCAAGCAGAACAATGAAATTCTTACTTGCAGCAGCACAACAGATATGGGGATATAGTACTCTGTAAACAATATAATAAACAAAAATAACTTGAGTAGTTTAGTTTAGCTTAGAGAAGCAGTGTGGAAATAGGCCCTTCGGCCCAACAAATCTACGCCGACCAGCGATCCTCGCACACTAGGGACAATTTACAATTTTTACCAAGTCAATCAGCCTGCAAACCTGTATATCTTTGTATTGTGGAAGGAAACGGAGACCCCGGAGAAAACTCACGCAAGTCACGTGGAGAACATATAAACTCTGTACGAACAGCACCCGTAGTCAGGATCGAACCTGGTCTCTGGTGCGTGTAAGGCAGCAATTCTACCATTGTGCCTCTGCGCCAAACTTTCAGTAGCATAGGCTTTCCTACCTAACTTATCTCTGAATGCAATGAAGGCACACAACCATTTCTTATGAACTAGATTCAGAGAATAATCAAGCTTGTTCCTCAACCAAATTACTCTAGTCTATAACATAAAGTTGTACGGACTGCAATGTTGACTGCAGCCATGTGACATTAGTTAAAACAACAAATATTTCTCTATATTTCATTATTTCAATCTGTATAAGAATGTTCTATCCAGGATGGCAACTGGAACTACACACAGTGCTCCCAAGTGTGGTCTCATCAACGTCTTGCACAGTAGCAACATTATGTCCCATCTCTTGCATCTCTGGCGAACATGAATAGGTGACATATCGTGACAGGACCCATCTTCAGTCTGAGGAAGCAAAAGCACACGGAGGAAACCCAGGAGGTCACAGGGAGAACTTACAAACACCGGGTATCTGCCGCTGTAAGACATCAACTCTACCGCTGCGCTACTGTGCTGCTCTTTGTGCAAGATGCAGGGGTAGATAAAAGTCAACTGCAAAATGGTAAATAAGGGCGGCATCTTTTGTTTTTTGCTGAATGCACAGACTTCGAGCTAAAAACTTATTATCTGGCTTTTGGAAACGTGACGGATGAAGGGATGATTCCAAGGAAACATTACAAGGACTTGGGACTTGACTTAGTTCCCTGGAGTGGGCAGACCCGATGCATCATCCGTGACAGCCCTGAGACTGAATTATGGTCAGCATCACAACTAGGACATTAATCACACCCCATGGGTCCCTCTGATGCACAGCGCCAAAGCCACACATTAAAGTTTCGGTTGGTGTAGCATTAGCTGAAGTTAATGAGGTAACAAAACCAGCTCCAACGATGCCCTCCGTTCTTCTGTGGTTCTGTCTCGTTATTTTGGACTGACTGTGAGTGGCAGGTTAGTGCAAGCATCTGCTATTTACCACTATGGAATAGATTGGGTAAATGCACTGAGTCTTTTACCGAGAGTTGGCGAACCAAGAACCAGAGAACATAGGTTTAAGGTGAGTGGAGAAAAGATTTAATAGGAACTTGTGGGACAACTTTTTTACACAAAGGGTGTTAGGTATATGGGTCGAACTGCTTGAGGAGGTAGTTGAGGCAGGTATGACCACATTGTTTAAAAAAAACATTCGGACAGGTACATTTGTTAATCCTGGCTAAATTGGACCAGCTAGGACTTCGAAATGGGGTTAAGTTTCAGGGTTGTTGGGAGATTTGTTCAAATTGGAACTACTCTCTGCAGAGCTGGGACAGGCTGCAAAGAGGTGCCAGAGTATCTGGAGCTTAGATACAATCTGCAAGCAAAGAATGGGAAGCCCTGTAAATCCTGTCAATCTGGTGCAAAATGCATGGAATGGATTGGATAGCTGCAAACCAGACATACACCTTGTAAATAGTTGTAAAAAATGTTGCAAAGTCTGACTTTGCTAAGTGTTGATTGGGTGAGGTGTTGTGCCTTGTCTGAGTTTTCTGTTAATCAGGGTAAATGTTTCCAAGTTGACGTCATCTCAAAGTACTTTTTGAATACAATATATGAACCGTTGTATCATTGGATTAGGGAAATGCCTCTTATGTATGGGATTATTTGGTGATTAAGAGACCACTCCCATGTGGTTCGGCCCTCGAGGTCCCGGGACCTATAAAAGTCCGCGACCACGAGGCTCAGCAACGATCTTCTGGAAGAGTGCTCAGGACCGAGTATCCTTCTGTAGTGCCTCTGTCTGAGCGAGGCCTAGAGGGCTTGAACAGGCAGATGCAAGGATCAAACCCACGGCGGGATAGGTACAGTGTGTGATCTGTTACGCGCTTTTGGTAAAAGTTCAAGTTCAAGTTCAAGTTCAAGTGAGTTTATTGTCATGTGTCCCTGTATAGGACAATGAAATTCTTGCTTTGCTTAAGCACACAGAAAATAGTAGGCATTTACTACAAAACAGATAAATGTGTCCATATACCATGATATAAATATATACACACATGAATAAATAAACTGGTAGTGCAAATAACAGAAAGTGGTTGCTAATAATCAGAGTTTTGTCCGAGCCAGGTTTAATAGCCTGATGGCTGAGGGGAAGTAGCTATTCCTGAACCTGGTTGTTGCAGTCTTCAGGCTCCTGTACCTACTGCCTGAAGGTAGCAGGGAGATGAGTGTGTGGCCAGGATGGTGTGGGTCTTTGATGATACTGCCAGCCTTTTTGAGGCAGCGACTGCGATAAATCCCCTCGATGGAAGGAAGGTCAGAGCCGATGATGGACTGGGCAGTGTTTACTACTTTTTGTAGTCTTTTCCTCTCCAGGGCGCTCAAATTTCCGAACCAAGCCACGATGCAACCGGTCAGCATGCTCTCGACTGTGCACCTGTAGAAGTTAGAGAGAGTCTTCCTTGACAATCCGACTCTCCGTAATCTTCTCAGGAAGTAGAGGCGCTGATGAGCTTTTTTGATAATTGCGTTAGTGTTCTCGGACCAGGAAAGATCTTCAGAGATGTGCACCCCCAGGAATTTGAAGTTCTTGACCCTTTCAACCATCGACCCGTTGATATAAATGGGGCTGTGGGTCCCCCTCCTACTCCTTCCAAAGTCCACAATCAGTTCCTTGGTTTTGCTGGTGTTGAGGGCCAGGTTATTGCGCTGGCACCATATGGACTGTTGCTCGATCTCTCTTCTGTACTCTGACTCATCCCCATCAGTGATACGCCCCATAATAGTGGTGTCGTCAGCGAACTTGATGATGGAGTTCGCACTGTGGTTCGCTACGCAGTCATGGGTATAGAGTGAGTACAGCAGGGGGCTGAGCACGCAGCCTTGAGGTGCTCCCGTGCTGATTGTTATTGAGGCTGACACATTTCCACCAATACGAACAGACTGTGGTCTGTGGACGAGGAAGTCGAGGATCCAGTTGCAGAGGGATGCGCAGAGACCCAGTTCTGCGAGTTTGGTAACCAGTTTGGAGGGGATGATTGTGTTAAATGCCGAGCTGTAATCAATGAATAACAGCCTGACATATGAGTTTTTGTTGTCCAAGTGGTCCAGTGCGGAGTGGAGGGCCAGCGAGATCGCATCCACCGTTGATCTGTTGTGGCGGTACGCGAACTGCAGTGGGTCCAGGTTTTTGTCGATGTAGGAGTTGATTTGCTCCATGATCAACCTCTCAAAGCACTTCATCACCACTGGCGTTAGTGCTACTGGTCGATAGTCATTGAGGCACGTCACCTTACTCTTCTTGGGCACCGGTATAATTGATGCCCTTTTAAAGCAGGTGGGGACCTCAGACCTCAGAAGTGAGAGGTTGAAAATGTCCGTAAAAACTCCCGCCAGTTGGTCCGCACAGGTTTTTAGAACACGGCCGGGTATACCATCAGGTCCAGGTGCTTTTCGGGGGTTCACCCCTCTGAAGGATTTCCTGACATCGGCCTCTGTGACTGAGACTGAAATGCCATCACAGCGAATGGGGGATCGGGAAGGCACATCAGTATTCTCCCTGCCAAAGCGTGCGTAAAATGCATTGAGCTCGTCAGGGAGTGATGTTACACCGGCATTCGAGCTGCCTCCTGGTTTTGCCTTGTAGGAGGTGATTGCATTCAGACCCTGCCACAGCTGCCGAACATCTGTCTCGTCCTCCAGTTTGGAGCAGAAGTCCCTTTTGGCCTTTTTGATGGCCTTACCAAGGTCGTATCTGGTCTTCATGTAGGCCACTGTATCGTTGGAAGTGAATGCCCTGTGTCTGGACTTCAGGAGAGTGTGGATCTCAAAGTTCATCCAAGGTTTCTGATTGGGAAACACTCGGAAGGTTTTTGTAGGGATGCAGTCCTCTACACATTTCTTTATGAAGTCTGTAACGACTGTGGCATATTCGTTCAAGTCCGTTGCCGAGTCCTTGAACATTGCCCAGTCTACAGACTCCAAACAGTCCTGTAGTTGTTCTTCTGCCCCCCCCCCGACCAGCTCTGTGCTGTCCTCACTTCTGGGGGTGCGCTCTTTAATTGCTGCTTGTAGGCAGGAAGAAGCAGCACCGCGGTATGGTCGGACTTACCGAAGTGAGGGCGAGGGATAGAGCGATAGGCATTCTTGATGGTGGTGTAGCAGTGGTCGAGGGTGTTTGGTCCTCTGGTGCAGCAGGAGACATGTTGGTGGAAGTTGGGGAGTGATTTCTTGAGGTTCGCCTTATTGAAGTCCCCAGCAATGGTGGTAAATGCCTCGGGGTAAGACGTCTGGTGTTTGTTGACCACGGCGTGCAGCTCCTCCAGTGCCAGACGGACGTCTGCCTGGGGTGGGATGTAGACCGCGGTCAGGATAACGGAGGTGAATTCTCTCGGGAGGTAGAAGGGACGGCACTTCACCGCCAGATGTTCGAGGTGTGGAGAGCAGGAGTTGGATAGGACTGCCACGTCTGAACACCACGCAGAGTTGACCATGAGGCAGACGCCCCCTCCTCTCCCTTTCCCAGATGCCAGGGTACGGTCCATGCGGTGGATGGAGAACCCTTCAGGCTGGACCGCTGAGTCTGGGGAGCTGGGGGTGAGCCATGTCTCTGTGAAACAGAACACAGAGCATTCCCTCAGCTCCCTTTGATAAAGCAGTCTTGCCCTTAAGTCCTCCACTTTGTTTTCAAGGGACTGTACATTAGCCAGTAGGATAGTTGGGAGAGGGGGCCGAAGTCCCCTGCGCTTCATTCTGACCTGGAGTCCTGCCCGATGGCCACGTTTCCGGACACAATGGAGGCTTCCCCTTTGTTTCCAGGTACTGTACTTGCTGTACCTGCTGTTTCTGCGTACCTGCGCTGGAACGGGGATTCCCTCACAGACGGCAGCTCCAGCTCCGTAACGAACAGGGGTTCCCTCAAAGTCGGCAGCTGCAGCTCCAGCTTCATTGTTCCTGGAGGATCCAGCCCGTCGGCTCTGGGGGTCATCCCGGGGTTTCAAGGTACAGTACCTGGGATCCTCAGTCGGGTCGGGAGTTCCACAGCCAGCGTGGGAAAGTTTAAAGTCCGGGGTTCCCGCAGCTGCGGGAGATCGCGAAATTGCGAGAGCCTTGAGGTGCTCAAGCAGCTTGTCCGAAACGGCACCGATTTCTGCCGTATTTCTGATCCAGGTAAGTTGTTGGAAATTGTAGTTGAGCCTTTTCTTTTCCGGAGCTCCACAAAAGTCGCCGCAGGCAGGCGCCATCAAGTGCTTGATTCAGTGATTTTACTGAAACTAGACTGGGTGGAAGCTTAGAAAGAGTAATTATCACATACATAGGATAGGTTTAGAGGAATGTGGGCCTAATACAGGTAGGTGGGACTAGTGTAGATGGGGCATGTTGGTCGACGTGGACAATTTGGGCTGAAGTGCTTGTTTCCACGCTGTATGACTCTATGACAAGCACATGGCAAATCCCAGGAACTGTTGATCGGGAATGGATTGAACCCTATTCCATTAGAATGGAAACACTAAGGTAAACACACTTGGAGTGTGAGTATTTACCTTTGAGATGCAGAATGGAGATGCATGCCCTTTGGCACATCGACTCACTGCCAAACATTGATTAGTTCTATGCTATCCCACAATTACATCCACTCCCTACATACAAGGATTTAGATTTCCTCCGGGTGCTCCAGTTTCCTCCCATATCCCAAAGATGTGCGGGTTTGTAGGTTAATTGACCTTTGTGAATTGCCCCTCATGTGTAGAGAGTGGATGGGAAACATCGAACCATTGCGCATGGGTGACATGAGGTCTGTGAGCTGAAGGGCCTGTTTCCATGCTGTATCTCACAATCAATCAATTGATCGATCGAACAATCAAGGCAGAGAGGCCTCACTGAAGTACACCAAACTGAAAGCTGGCAATTCCAATAATGTGACATTCCTTCTGTACTTCCCAGGGTGCATTAGCGTTTGTATCCAATTTGAAGCCATAATCTTCCAATCTGAGGTAAGCACATCATCCATTCTAAGCACGATTGACAAACCCTGGCAGAACAAGTCGTAAGGACTGTGTAGGAAGGAACTGCAAATGCTGGTTTATACCAAAGATCGACACAAAGTGCTGGAGTAACTCAGTGCACCAGGCTGCATCACAGGAGAAAGGGAATAGGCAATGTTTAAGGTCGGAAACCTTCTGAAAGATGCTGCCTAACCCATTGAGTTACTCCAGCATTTTGTGTCTATCTACGTGATAAGGACTGTCATTCTCTTCTCTTCCAAACAGTACAGCAGGCAGACAGGACAAATGCCAGAAGCATCTGTGTACTGTGCGGACATATAGTATGTGGATCATACTGAAGATTAGTTCCACTTCAGAGGGAGCCTGAGGCTGAGGCATAGGATTGCTGCGAGAAAGACTGAGACAGGTGTTGGGTTGATGACGTAGCCTTGTCCGACATTGCTCTGCACCAAGATTGGATCTGTTGGACACCTGTCAGTGAAGATTCCAAGATGGGTTAGCATATGATGAGCGTTTGACAAAACTGGGACTCCACTCGCTGGAGTTTAGATGGCTGAAGGGGGACCTCATTGAAACTTACACAATAATGAAGGGCATAGATAGAGTGGATGTGGAAAAGATGTTTCCACTGGTGGGAGAGTCTAGGACCAGAAGTCATGGCTTCAGAATTAAAGGCGCTCTTTTAGAAAGTAGGTGAAGAGAAACTTATTTAGTGACAGGGTAGTTAATCTGTGAAACTCATTGCCACAGAGGGCTGTGGAGGCCAAGTCAGTGGGTATTTTTAAGGTAGAGATGGGCAGATTCTTGATCAGAACAGGTGTCAAGGGTTATGGGGAGAAGGCAAGGAAAATGGGATTAGGAGACAGTATCAGTCATGATTGAATGGCGGAGTAGATCGATGGGCCAAATGACCTAATTCTACTCCTATAACTTGTGTGCACTTGTGTGAAGGTTCAATTCTTACGGTTTGAATGCCGTCACATTGCCATTGTAAGATGAAAACAAGTTTCTTGGGGCAGCTAAGTTTGTGAAAGAATCTCCACACATCCTCTCAATTGATAGCCTTCTAAGAGGTCCAAAAAAAAAACACGTGCTGCTCCCTGCATTTGACTTTGACACAGTTTAGTTTAGATTGATTTTGTCTAGTTTAGTTTAGTTTTGTTTAGTTTATTATTGTCATGTGTACAGGTACAGTGAAAGCATTTTTGTTGCATGCTATCCAGTCAGTGAAAAGACTATAGGGATAAAGGGTATAACATTTTGTGGAAGATGCAGTCCAGTAAAGTCCAGTTAAAGATAGTCCGAAAGTCTCTAATGAGGTAGATGGTAGTTTAGGACCGCTCTCTAGTTGGTGGTATGATAGTTCAATTGCCTGATAACAGCCGGGAAGAAAATGTCCATGAATCTGGAGGTGTATGTTTTCACACTTCTGTACCCCGTGCTTGTTGGGAGAGGGAAGAATAGGTAACCTGCAATGGTATCCTTTGACTTCCATTGTGATTTTGGGACCCATTGAAAGGAAGTGGTTGAGAAGGATTTTTCTTAAGACAGATGGTGAGGAGATCCTTCTGTATGTACCACAATTGGACATCTTCTTCCCTGAAGATTCTGTGTCTGAGTTTCCATGAGGTTTTCATAAATTCCCAGCTGTGGGATGTGAAATTGTGAATTTGTGACTAAAGGGTTCTTTCTGCAAGCTTTGATGTTACTCAGTTAGCAAATGCCCTTAGAACATGGAACTTAGAACAGTGCAGCACAGGAACAGGCCCTTCAGTCCACAGTACCTGTGCCGAACATGATGCCAAATTAAACCAATCTCATTTGCCTGCAACTGATTTCTTTGGGCCTTTTCCTTCCACCCTTTTGACTCCCCTCTCTACTTTCAGTCTGAAAAAGGGTTCTGACCTGAAACATCACCCATCATTTTTCTCCAGAGATATTGCCTGACTCATTGAGTTATTCCAGCACTTTGTCGATCTTTGGTATAAACCAGTATCAACAGTTCTTTCCTACACAGTGATCTATATATGTCCATTCCTTAAATACCCATGGGCAGCCTCTTAAACACCACTATTGTATCCCTCTCTACCCACCACGCATGATGGCATGATCCATGCACCTACTCCCCACTATGACTTCTTGTTGGTTTTAGTTTGCAGTGAATCTGACTAGGATAGTTTGACGTAGAATGGTGTCAAGGGCAGTTACGTCCAAATTAAGGGTTCATTAAAGAATCCATCCAAGGGCTCGGTTGTGCAATGGTAGAGCAGCTGCCTTACAGCACCAAAGACACGAATTCGATCCTGACTACAGGTGCTGTCTGTACATAGTTTTTATGTTCTCCCCGCGACCTGCGTGGTTCGTATAAATTATCCCTAGTGTATGTAAGATAGTCTTAGTGTGGGGGATTGCTGGTCAGCATCAGTGGGCCTGTTTCTGCGCTGTATCTATAAACTAGGCGCTATCAAGTGTGGCAGCCTCGCCAGCAGCCGTTCGTCCTTTCACCCTTTTTGTTATTTTTAGTATGTCTAAAAGCATGAGGGAATTGAATGCAACATCTCCAAGTTTGCAGATGACACGAAGCTGGGGGGCAGTGTTAGCTGTGAGGAGGATGCTAGGAGGCTGCAAGGTGACTTGGATAGGTTGGGTGAGTGGGAAAATGCATGGCAGATGCAGTATAATGTGGATAAATGTGAGGTTATCCACTTTGGTGGCAAAAACAGGAAAGTAGACTGTTATCTGAATGGTGGCCGATTAGGAAAAAGGGAGATGCAACGAGACCTGGGTGTCATGGTACACCAGTCATTGAAAGTAAGAATGCAGGTGCAGCAGGCAGTGAAGAAAGCGAATGGTATGTTAGCTTTCATAGCAAAAGGATTTGAGTATAAGAGCAGGGAGGTTCTACTGCAGTTGTACAGGGTCTTGGTGAGACCACACCTGTAGTATTGCATACAGTTTTGGTCTCCTAATCTGAGGAAATACATTCTTGCCATAGAGGGAGTACAGAGAAGGTTCACCAGACTGATTCCTGGGATGGCAGGACTTTAATCTGAAGAAAGACTGGATAGACTCGGCTTGTACACGCTAGAATTTAGAAGATTGAGGGGGGATCTTATAGAAACTTACAAAATTTCTTAAGGGGTTAATCAGGCTAGATGCAGGAAGATTATTCCCGATGTTGGGGAAGTCCAGAACTAGGGGTCACAGTTTAAGGATAAGAGGGAAGTCTTTTAGGACCGAGATGAGAAAATCATTTTTTACACAGAGAGTGGTGAATCTGTGGAATTCTCTGCCACAGAAGGTAGTTGAGGCCAGTTCATTGGCTATATTTAAGAGGGAGTTAGATGTGGCCCTTGTGGCTAAAGGGATCAGGGGGTATGGAGAGAAGGCAGGGATGGGATACTGAGTTGGATGATCAGCCATGATCATATCGAATGGCGGTGCAGGCTCGAAGGGCCGAATGGCGGTGCAGGCTCGAAGGGCCGAATGGCCTACTCCTGCACCTATTTTCTATGTTTCTATGTTTCTATGTTCTAAAGGTTTCTTAGTCTTTTTTATGTGGGAGGTAGGGGGCGGGGAACAACCACTGGTGAACAAAGGTGAAGATGACTGAACTTTATTGGCTTCCCTCACAGTGGGAAAGATTGATTCTGGTGTGTGGGGATGTTCATGTTAAACTCTATCCTGTATTGTGTTCTTGTTATTCGTGTGGCTGTATGGTAACTCAAATCTCACTGTACAAACGTGACTATGAATGTAACTTGAACTTGAACTAAGCTGCTCTGAGTGAGATTCTACCTCCTATCTGAGTTATCCTCCATTCTAGCTGTCAGTGGTGTACGCAGTAAATGGTTTGATAGTCCTGTAGAATCTGCGTATGATAGGTTTGCAGTTGGAAGAAGGGTCACAACCCGAAACGCCACCTATCCATGTTTTCTCCAAAGAGGCTGCCAGACCCGCTGAGTTACTCCAGCACTTTGTGCCATTTGTGTATTAACCAACATATGCAGTTCCTTGTATCTACTTTTTTGAATTGTTAACAGTGAGTTGTTGAACCTTCTGCACTCTTTCCACCCACCATCTGTTGTTTAGGTCGCAGATTCTATGTTGTATCTTAGCTCTTAGTACCTTGGTGCTGCCTCTTTTTCCTTGGTGTGGTTTTCAATCCAAGAACACCTTGTGTTTCTGGTTAATTAGCTCCTTGATCTCCCGGACATTCTCATTAAACCAGTCTTGTGGTTTTCTGATGGTGAAGCCAAGAATCTCTTTACAGGTGTTAATTATGGTGGACTTCAGGGGAGTGCAGCCCCTATGCTGGTTGGGACTTGTGAGGTGATATTGGCGAGGAGCTATCTTTACAATGTCCTTGAGACCTTCAACCTTGTGCTTCTTGCAGCAACACTTCTGTTGCCTGCCCTTGTTTGGGAGCCAGTTCGATGGAGATAACAGAGGGGATCAGCAATGATCAGTTCAACAGTCATCATTCCAATGGACAGCACAGTGGCCTTTAGTCACGAATTCACAGCTACTGCCTCACTGCATCAGATCCTGACCTCAGTTTCCATCTGCAAGGAGTTTGCACGTTCTCCCCAAGATCGTGTGCATTTTCACAGGCTGCTCCAGTTCCCCCCCCCCCCCCCCCACATTCCAAAAGACGGGCAGGTTTGTAGGTTAATTGGTTTCTGTATAATTGACATTAGTGTGTAGGGAGTGGGTGCGAAAGTGGGACAACATAGAACTAGCGTGAACAGGTGATCGATGATCAGTGTGAATATGGTGTGCTTAAGGGCCTGTTTCATTACCATATCTTTCAATCAAATATAACTTCAGACTAGGCTGCAGTTACATAAGACGTTGGTGTGGCCACATTTATAGTATTGTGTGCAGTTTTGTTTGCTATGTAATAGGAAAGATGTTGTCAAACTGGAAAGGGTGCAGTGAAGATTTACGAGGATGTTGCGAGGACTTAAGGGCTTGAGCTACAGGTCCTTCTGCAGTTGGACAGAGCCCTAGTGAGACCACACCTGGAGTATTGTGTGCAGTTTTGGTCCCCTAATTTGAGGAAGGACATTCTTGCTAATGAGGGAGTGCAGCGTAGGTTTACAGGGTTAATTCCGGGGATGGCGGGACTGTCATATGCTGAGAGAATGGAGCGGCTGGGCTTGTATACTCTGGAGTTAAGGATGAGAGGGGATCTCATTGAAACATATAAGATTGTTAAGGGTTTGGACACGCTAGAGGCAGGAAACATGTTCCCGATGTTGGGGGAGTCCAGAACCAGGGGCCACAGTTTAAGAATAAGGGACAAGCTATTTAGACAGGAGACGAGGAAACACTTTTTCTCACAGAGAGTTGTAAGTCTATGGAATTCTCTGCCTCAGGGGGCGGTGGAGGCTGGTTTCCTGGATACTTTAAAGAGAGAGCTAGATAGGGCTCTAAAAGATAGCAGAGTCAGGGGATATGGGGATATGGGGAGAAGGCAGGAATGGGGTACTGATTGGGTATGATCAGCCATGATCACATTGAATGGCAGTGCTGGCTTGAAGGGCCAAATGGCCTACTCCTGCACCTATTGTCTATTGTCTATTGAGAGGTTGGGCAGTAGGTCTTTATTCCTTGGAGCGCTGGAGGTGAGGGGAATAAATAGGATGAATGCGCAGGATCTTTTATCCAGAGTAGGGAAATTAAGAGCAAGAGGGTATAATTTTAAGGTGAGAGGGGAAAGATTTAATAGGAACCCGAGGGGCAACTTTTGCACAGAGAGTTGTGGTATATGGAACAAGCTGCCAAAGGAGGTATTTGAGACAGGCACTATGACAACGTGTAAAAGACATTTGGATAAGTTTATAGATGGGAAAAGTTTAGAGAGAAATGGACCAAATGTTGTAGGTAGGTTTGATGAGTGCAGATATGGCATCTTGGTTGGCATGGGGAAGTTGGGCCAAAGAGCCTGTTTCCATGCTGTATGATTATGACTAACAGCGCAAGGATCATCTTCAAATTTCATTCTATGCAAAGTGCATTTTCAATCGCATACCGTTTCTATAAACAGTGCTGCCTGGTCTAATTTCTGAATCTCTATTTCTTGAAATAACTGTTGTTTGACAAAATGTGATGCATTTGAAAAATCTAGAGAACAATGGCAAATGCATGGACATTAAGGAATGCAAACAATTTTGATGGAGTCACTGAGCCTATCGGTGTGATTCATTTTTTGAATAATTTTGTTTCCTATTCCGTAGTTTTGATTGTTAAAATAACAAGTGAAACAGATATGAGAAGAAAAACCTACATTGATTTATTTTTCTTGAGTTGAATGCATTTGTTTGGAATGACAAACTATAATTACCTCTCACATTGGGACACAATTACATTGAAGTGTCAGATTCTCAGTAATCTGCTTTTATTCTTGAATGAAGGAATGCATTCTCCTCCTGTAACTAGCAGGATCTTTGACTGCAGACAATGTTTCTTCCCTTTATAACATCTTGTTTTCTTTGAAGTCCTTAATGATTGTGAATAATAGACCTGATTCCCCATGTGTGTGTGAGACAGACGCGTGGAGAGATCAAAGCGCGAATGAGCTATTGTTCAATTTCCAGTAAAATACCTCCTTCCTCCATATCTATCCACATCCTCCAGTTTTGCACACATCAAACTCTGCAGCAGCACACCCATAACCAAATAGGCATGGGTTTCGACTACATCAGTTGTAGCGTAATAGAATCATACAGCATGGAAACAGGCCCTTCAGCCCAACTCGTCAATGCCCAGAGTGAAGTCAAGAGTGTTTGTTTTATTGTCATATGTCCCAGAACAGAACAATGAAATTCTTACTTGCAGCAGTATAACAGATCTGTAAACATAGACACAAAAAGCTAGAGTAACTCAGTGGGTCAGACAGCATCTCTGGAGAAAAGGAATAGGTGATGTTTTGGGTCGAGACCCTTCTTCAGACTGAGAGTCAGCAGAGGGGGAAACTAAAGGTATTCTATTTCGTTTGTTCCTTGTACCTCTTCATATCTCTAGTTTCCTTCTCCTCTCACTTTCAGACTGAAGAAGGGTTACCTATTCCTTTTCTCCAGAGATGCTGTCTGACCCGTTGAGTTACTCCAGCTTTTTGTATCTATCTTTGGTTTAAACCAGCATCTGCAGTTCCTTCCTACCGATACCTAAACATAGTATTCTGTAAACACCAGAAATAAGCAACAAAAACGAGGTTCAGCATATATATAAAAGCAACAATAAAATAGTGCAAGGACAAATAGAATGGCTCGTCTATATGGTTCAGAGCTTGGTGCGAGGTTGTAGTGTTGAATAGCCTTATGGTTGGAGGGAAGAAGCTGGTCCTGTACCTGGACGTTACAGATTTCAGGCTTCTATATCTTCTTTCCGATCGCAGGAGTGAAATGAGAGTATGCTAAGCAAGATTCTCCATCTAAACTGGTCCAAATCTCTCTAAACCTTTCCTATCCCTACCCGTGTATCTGTTCAAGTTTCTTTTAAATGCTATTATATTATAGTATCTGCTTCAACTTCCTTCTCTGATAGCATGTTCCACATACCAACCACCCACTGAGTGAAATAGTTGAACCTCCAATTTATATTAAATCTTGCCCCTTTCACCTTAAACATATGTCCTCTTGTTTTGATTCCCCAACTCTGGGAAAATGACTCTGGGCATGCACCCTATTTATTCCCCTCAGTGGATTAGTAATCCAGAGACCTAGATAAATAATGTAGTCATAGAGACAGGGAATTTTACTTCGGAGTCACGTGAGTGACTACGTGAAGAAGGGCCGTCCGTCTGCGTGCGTGTCATTACGTCTGAACGCAACACGCACGACGGACTGGCAGGCATTGAGCCTCCCAGGCCGTCGGGATGAGCAGGTAAGGAAAGTTGAAATCACTTACCTGCATTCTTTCGGGCTTGAAGTTTTTTTCAGAGCCCAGATGTCGAGGAGACGGCCCGCGGGGATGTCGGCTGCCGAAGACCGCAGCCTTCCAAATAGCGGGCGACGGTCTTGTTCCCGACATTAGCGCCGACAGCAGAATCGGCAGGAGACTTTGCGCGGGAGCAGGAGCTCCATGGTTGTCCTGCGGGACGTAATGCCACCCGCAAGTCTAAACTAACCCGTTGACTCAGATGAGTCCGGGGAAGAGGGATACCCTCCCTCAACGGAGAGCGTCTGAGGACGACTTCTCCCACATGGAGCAACTTATGGAGAAGTTGCTCCAACAATAATCTGCTCCAAAGGAGGGAGCAGTATCAGCACGGCCTACAGCAGTGCCGGTGCCGGGAGCCTCGCACATGGGGCAGCCCAATGTCTTCCCCATTGGAGGGGGAACTACATGTGGAAGAAACCACTCTGAATCAGAGTACAAAGAGAGGGGGGGGAAACCTTCCCAGGGACAAGCAGAAGAAAGGAAGTAAGTAAGTAAGTTTTACTTATATTGCACTGTTTAAGCCAACACCAAAATGCTTTACATAAAAGGAATAATAAGCTTCCATACAAACAATCAGAAAATAAGTGTTTCTGCAATCATCCAGGTTCCACTGGGTGCTTCCCTGGAGGCAATCTAGCTCTTGACAGCCCGGGTATTATGGAGAACCCGCAGGCAGCAGCACCTGTTTTCAGGGCTGCACAAATGTCTCCTGCTCTAAGGAGAGGAGCATTCATGGTCCTTTTCAGTCTGACCAAAGCTAGAATCTCATTTAGGTCCACTGGAAGGGCCATGTCAGCACAGGTATCCTCAGGGGCCTGCGGCAGCACCTGTTTTCAGGGCTGCCTACGAATCTCACTCTCAGTGGAGCGGTTCACTGAATCCGGTGGTAGCTTGAAAGCTGGGCACGGAAATATGATCAGAGTCGTCTTTCAAGGCAGACTCAAAATAATGGCCAGAATTGTCCTACAAGGCAGGCTCAGTATGATGAGGTTTCAGATCAGACCCAAGCAGAGGTCGGGAGAAACATGGAATCCACACTCCTTACCAGTCCTACTCCCAATCAAGGAGAGGAAAGGAATCCGCATCAGGGGCCTTTGGGCTTACCACAAGACCACCGGTAGCCATGGAGGTAGGTGGGTCTGGGTTTACTGAAACAAGGGATTGTGGAGCAGTTACATGTTAGTAAATTTACTCTTGTGTTCTTGTTCAAAATGACAATAACAAGAAATTTCAGAACGGGGTTTTTAAAAACAGATAATAACGTGATAATTTTACTGCACAACATACACAGGTTCCAAGCAGACTTGGAACTCGGACTGGAATTGTCTTCGAGGCAGGCCCAGTATTTTTGGGCAGGATTGCCATTCAGGACATGTGACAGATGGAGGATGTCACTTCATCCAGGTGTAACTCATTTGTGCAGTATAGACTTTTAGAAACAGTAATTTTGTTACGGTTTAACTACTGTTTTATAGGAGCTTCCTATAGAATGGTCACATGGCATGCATCGACCTCAAAGATGCATACTATTCGGTGTCTATTCACTAAGAACAGGAGATATTTGAAGTTTAACTGGATGGCATGGATCTGCCAAATGGGTTGACATCAGCTCCTACACTATTGGCCAAACTACGGAAACCAATTCTGGGCCTACAAAGGTCTCAAAACCACATAGTAATGGCATATTTGGAGGACATTTTCATTTTGTAGTCACCAAGAATTGGCAGCAGCATCAGTCAAGCAAACCAAAACCCTGTTTGAAAGAATTGGTTACCTCATCCATCCAGTTAAATCAAAATTGACACCTACAAGGGTAATTGATTACCTAGAATTTACTATCAAAAACAGTAAATATGTTGGTGGCTTTGCCTAGGGGCAAACGACAATATTAATTAAGCCTGCAATGACCTGATAGTCAAATTCTAGCTATCTATCAGGCAAACAGCGAGTGTAATTGGCAAATAGTAGCTGCATTCCCAGCAGTGCGGGCCTTTGCATTACCAGAACTTACAGCAAGCAAAGGAATGAACACTCAGATTATATGCAGGCCGAATTGGCAAACTATGGATTGCCAGCAGAGGCCATTGTTGAATAACTATGGTGGATAACGAATGGGAGACAGCTCAGGGAAATTTTGCTCGAAAGCCATCGAGGGTTCTTCAGACCTATGCAAGCGGCTAAGGATGGGGAGACACCAACACAGTCTAAAGCTGTGGGGGCAGATGGAATGAGCAGGAGTCTGTAATTCCCCAACACATGGAATCAATTACCCAGAATTGTTGGGGGCACAATATGGACTCAAGGTTCTCTAGCGATATGCAACTGGTGCTTGTTCAAATTCAGATTGATAACACCACTGCGGTGGCATATATCCATTAACAAGGGTGGTGTAAAATCTGTATCTTACGACAGATTGTCAAACCTCATTTGGCACTGGTGTATCGAGAGGAATATTTGGGAAATCTACGAGGTAGATATAACACGGTGACAGATGCTGGATCATGAATGTTTAATAACAACACAGAATGGATGTTGAATCAGACAGTATTTAACAAAATAACTACACGATTTGGCATACCAGATGTTGATCCGTTTGCATCTAGACTAACCATTAGTTACCCAGATATGTGTCCTGCGAGCTGGATCCAGGAGCAAGGCAGTGGATGCTTTCTCCCTCAATTGGGGAGGAATGTTTATGTATGCTTTCCGCCAATTTGTTTCACAAACCGATGCTTGACAAAAATCAAGCAAGACTAAGCCACAGGCATATTGGTAGTGCCAGATTGGCCTACTCAAGCCTGGTCCCCAAAAATTTTGGGAATTATAGTCCAGCCAGTAATGGCTGTACTCAAGAGCAGGGACCTCCTAGTGAACCCAGTTACAGGGAGCAATCATCCACTACATGAACGTATAGCTTGTTGGTCTGCAGATTCTGAGGAGGCCATTTCAAGGCATAGGACTGTCCGAACAAATACAACACAGTTCGGATAACGCATGTCTTGGAGTTCCTATCAACTGTACTATAACTATAAGCTAAGTTATAGTGCATCTATAGTGCCAGAGGCGCACTCTCCTCCAATCTGATGCCGGAAGCAGGGCACAGTTCGATAGGAACGCACCTCTTTACAACAAAATTCATGAAGGGAATTTACAATTTAAGACCTCCAAGGCCAAGGTACACTGACACATGGGATGTGAGCATGGTACAAGCCCTACTTTGACAGTGGGGACCGCCTATAACTAACCCTGAAGGTGGTATGCTAACAAAGAGTCCGGACACTGCAAAAGCTACGGTTGGACTACATGACCACCAATATGAACAACATAACATTCCTAATCGGGAACCTGATAAACAGAGCAGGCCAGGAATGCCAGGGATGGAGATCCAGTTCTTGGCATATCCAGATGACCAACGGTTGTGTGGGTGGTAACATACTAACACTACTATCTGAGAGTTACGGAGAATCTCAGAGGCACAGAACAATCGGTCCTCATCAGCCATAAAAAAAAAAAAAATTTAAACCACACCAAAAGGTGTCAACTCAAACCATCTCCAGATGGTCAAAAGAGGTAATGGCGGTAGCAGGAGTAAACATTTATATGGTTAAATCTCACTCCACCAGGGCTGCATCTACATCGGCAGCAAGAGCTATGGACGTGCCCCTTGAGGACATCCTAGTGGCTGCAGGATGGACGAATGAAATAACGGTCCACCGGTTTTATAACAAACCTATAACCGGACTGGGGGTGTTTGCACGTACCATTTTAAGTTCTGTCCCTTAGTTTCCCCCCCAAGTTTGGGAGGGGTAACTTTTTTAAAAACTTTTCTTTCATTTAAAGCATCAGTTTCTTTACTTAACTACGTAATGTCTGAAGGCTTTAATGATTACATGCATCCATGGTCAATCCATTCAGTGTGTGACGCCTGGATTCGTAACCGGCGTAAAATCACAGAGCTTTGAAATCTTCACGTAGTCACTCACGTGACTCTGAAGTAAAATAGTAAGATTAAACGAAAACTTACCAGTTTGAAGTTTGATCTTGATTTTATGAGGAGTTACGATGAGCAATTACGTGCCCACCGCTCCCACCCTCATACTATCAAGGTCATATGGAAGTTCTAGTTTCTTCACAATCTTACTATTCTCAGGTCTTCTTTTTATCTGTGATTTAACACCGCTGCTTTGAAGATTGACGCGCACGCAGACGGACGGCCCTTCTTCACGTAATCGCTCATCGTAACTCCTCATAAAATCAAGATCAAACTTCAAACTGGTAAGTTCTCGTTTAATCTTACTATTATATTGCAAATAAACCAGAGTAATGCAGTGGGTCAGGCAGCTATGACCTGCATTCTGTGTCTTCTTTTGTAAACTAGCAGCTGCAGTTACTTGCATCTATGGGGGTGACACAGTAGCTGGTAGCTGATCCTGTCCTCAGGTAATGACTATGTAGAGTTTGCATGTTCTCCCTGTGACTGTGTGGGTTTCCTCCGGGTGCTTCGATTTCCTCCCACATCACAAATACCCGTGCGGGTTTGTAGTTTAATTGGCCTCTGTGAATCACCCTGATTGTGAATGGAGTGGATAAGAAACTTAGATAACATAGAACTAGCATGAAGAGGTAATCAATGGCCAGCGTGGACTCGGTGGGCTGAGGGGCCTGTTTCCATGCTGTATCTCTAAACTAAATTACCTTCCTTTGCCCAGAGCCTGATTTAAAAGTTAATTTAGAAGTATTTTGGATGCTCACAACATACTGGGATATACACGTCACAAGAGAGATCACACTTGGGGGGCAAAAAAGCAAAGAGTGAAGATATAAAATCATAAGAGGAATAGATTTTTGTGTTTTTATGTGGGGGAAGAGGGTACGGTGCGGGGGATACCGTCCTTCAGCCGCTTCCTGGTGAAGACGCGACTATTATTCGAGTCGCGTCCTCACCCCCCCCCCCCCCCCCCCCCCCCCCGCGGCCTACCTACTGGATTGGCGCGGCCTTTCCTGCCGGGATCGACCAGAGCTCCAGCAGCGGCGGGACAGCGCTGTAACATCGCGGGGCTGGCGATGCCTTACCGGGGATCGCCGTCTGGAGCCCGGAGTGCTGGACCTGCTGCACCGACATCATGGAGCTGCGGTTTGCGGGCTCCCAACGCGGGCGGCGCTGATGGACAGCGCGGGGTCCTGCGTCTCCGCCCGGCTCGGCCTGCGGACTCGGGAGCTGCGGACTCGGGAGCTGCGGACTCGGGAGCTGCGGACTCGGGAGCTGCGGACTCGGGAGCTGCGGGAGGCGGCTGATCAGGAGTTCCGGGCCGCTGAGGAGGAGGATGTTCACCGTCGGGGTTCGGCATCGGCGTTCCACCAGCCCGGCGTGAGGGCCTGAACATCGGGCCACCCGGGGCGGCGACTGCGGGTGCTAGGAAGGCCTCGACCACGAGTGAACATCTGGGAAGAACGGAGGGGAGGCTGGCTGGACTATGGTGCCTTCCTCACCTTGGTGCCACTGTGTTATGTTGTGTCGTGGACTTTCAGTGTTTGTGCTTTTTTTTAAATTCTATTTTATTTTTAATATGTTTTATTATTTATTATTATTTATTTATTTTTATTTTTATGATACTGCCTGTAAGGGAAATTCATTTCGTTGTCTCTAACTGAGACAATGACAATAAATTTGAATACAATACAATACAAAATCGGGTAAACTTACAGAGTCTCTTGCCCAGAGTAGGGGAAACGAGAACCAGAGGACATAGGTTTAAGGTTAGGGGGGGGTGGGGGGGAGATGAAATAGGAACCTGAGGGAGTATGGGGTGAAATTTTTACACAAAAGGTGGTGGGCGTATGAAACGAGTTGCCAGAGGAGGAAGTGGAGGGAGGTACTATTACAATGTTTAATTGTAATTACACAATTTACACAACGTGTAATGGTAAATTTACAATGTGTAGATGTAAAGCACATGTTACATTTACATTTACATATGTAAATGTAAAAAAATCATGTACATTTAGATAGGTACATGGATAGGATAGGTTTACAGGGGCATGGGCCAAACACAAGGATATGGGACTTGTGTAGATGGGACATGTTGGTCATTGTGGGTAAGTTGAGCCGAAGGATTTGTTTCCACGCTGTATGACTCCAACACTTTGTTTTTTGGGGGGTTTTTGCTCAAGCTTCCAGCATCTATAGTTTCTTGTCCCTTCACAACCCATATGGGATATGGACAAGGCAATCTCAATGATCCAAACTCCATACTCACCAATGCCTGTGAGTCCCAAAGTTTATCATGGACTTCCCTGTTGATAATCTAAGGGTTAATTTTAATTGAGCAACAATATTTCAATTCACGATGAATCAGTATTTCTGCGGTAATTTCTTCAACAACAAAAACTCTTGTAATTGACACAAATTTGACAGTATAGTTAATAAAATAACCCATTAGCATCTCCTTGATATTCTCATTTGTTTTGTGGTCATAAGTTATATTAATTATGATTTATGAATTTTTGCTATGGAAGCACATTACAAATTCCTTTGTTAATACTCTTAATGATATTTGCGGCATCTACAGTGGCTTTTATTTTTAATTAACTCAGTTACTGATGTGACACAATAAAGATGTGAAAGCTAACACAAGCTTTCAAAAATGTTTACTGTACACATCTGATAGTAAAAATAAATGGTTGTAAGACAGGCCTATATATCATCCGTGCCTTTGTTGTCTCTTGATGCTACTATTATTCTGGACCCTCCTCAAACCAGAGTTTAGTGCAATTTCAACCATCTCCAACTTTCACTTAGTCCCATACATCTCTCTTTCAAACCAAAGATAGACACAAACTTTAGACTTTAGAGGTACAGCACAAAAACAAGCCCCTCGGCCCACTGAGTCAGCACTGACCAGTGATCACCCCGCACACTAACACTAGCCTGTTCACCAGGGCCAATTTACAATTTTAGCAATGCCAATTAAACTACAAACCTGTTCGTCTTTGGAGTGTGGAAGGAAACCAGAGCACACGGAGAAAACCCACACTGTTACAGGGAGAACGTACCAACTCCGTACAGACAGTACCCATAGTCAGGATCGAACTTGGGGGCTCTGGCGCTGTAAGGCAGCAACTTAACTGCTGTGCTACTGTGCCAACCAACACAGTGGGTCAGGCAGCATCTCTGGAGAGAAAGGATAGGTGATGTTTTGGTTTGGGACCCTTCTTCGGACCCAAAACGGCACTTATCTTTTTCCTCCGGAGATGCTGCCTGACCCGCTAAGATACTCCGGAGATGCTGCCTGACCCGCTAAGATACTCCAGCACTTTGTGCCTATTTTTGGTATAAAGCAGCATCTATAGTTCTTTGTTTCTACTTTCTCTTTCAAACTATTTCTCCATTTAGCAAACACAGTAATGCAGTTGGTAGAGCTGCTACTATACAGTACCAGAGACCCGTGTTTGATCCTGAACGTGTGAAGTTCTCCCTGTGACCGTGTAGGTTTCCTTAAGTGCTCCAGTTTATTCCCACATCCCAAAGATGTTTGGGTTTGTTTATTTGTTTAATTAGCCTCTGTATATTACCCCTAGTGGATGCAAATGTGGAGTAAGCTAGAACTAGTGTGAACGATAGTTGTCGTGAACTCCTTGGGCCGAAGGGCCAGTTTCATGTGTTTTTGTTGTTAATGTGCAGATCAACAAGTGATAGTTTAATTGAATTCATTTTATTGCCACATGCACAGAGGTACAGTGAAAAGCACTTGTTGCTATCCAGTCAGCGGAAAGACTGTTCATGATTACACCCGGGATTAATCCCCACACCTGTTGATCTTCATTCCATTGCCTTGCACCATTCCTTCAAGTATTTATCCAATTCCTATTTGAAAGTTTAATTTAGTTTACTTTAGAGATACAGTGTGGAAGCAGGCCATTTGGTTCACTGAGTCCATGCTGACCAGCGATCACCCGTACACTTGGAACAATATGCAGAAGCCAATTGAACCCCAGACCCACACATCTTTGGAATGTGGAAGCATCCATAAACAATTAACATGGTTACAGGGAGAACGTACAAACTCTTTCCAGACAGCACCCATAGTCAGGATCAAACCAGGGTTTCTGCCGCTGTAAGGCAGCAACTTTACTGCCGCCCGAAGTTATTTACTTTACTGTCCTAACCTTTCAAGCAGTGCGGTCTGTATGATAAGGAACCTCTGGAAATTTTCACCGTCCAACCTCTGCTTAACATTGAGGGTCAATACCCTTATGATTACGAAGTAAAGTTTGGATTAGTCAGAGAACAATACAGCAGGGAAACAGTCCCGTGGGCCCATCTCAAATTACATGTTTTAGTCACCAGCTAAGTAACTAAAGGCTTCCTGAGTAGAATTGTTGGCCATGGAACCTTTTCTGAAGAAAATGTTGCCTAATTATAGTTTCCCATGTTGGGATACAAATAACCACTTAATGGAAACTCCTAACAATGAAAGCATATCAAGTTTCATCCTGCAATTCAATGCTAATGTAACTCAAATCGTAAACATCAGATTTCATGATCCAAAGAGGATTAGACACACAGTTACGTTGTACACTGGAGTTTTTCTGCTCTGATATGGTGGCGGCATCGTGGCACACAGGTAGAGTTATGGCCTTACAGAGCCAGAGACACAGGTTCGATTCTGTCTACAGGTGCCGTTTGTACAGAGTTTGTCTGTTCTCCCCGTGACCTGCATGGGTTTTCTCTGTGAGTTTTGATTTCCTCCCACACTCCAACGACATACAGGTTTGTAGGCTAATTGGCTTCGATAAAATTATAAATTGTCCCTTGTGTGTGTAGGATAGTGTTAGGGGATTGCTGGCCGGCATGGACTCAGTGGACTGAAGGGCCTGTTTCCGTGCTGTATCTAAGCTAAACTAAAAATTTGTCAAACCAGCATAGAAATGAAGGAGAGATTTTTAGTAATAAAATCAGGAGATGCTGAAAGCACTAATCAGTTCAGAATTCAACAGTGGAAATAAAAAGTAGAGCAAATGCTTAAGGTTCAAAAGTTATCTTTTAACATGCTGTACCTCTAAACTAAATGAAACATGCAAGAATGTCCATATTTTGGCGCTATTTACAACAATAGCAAGGTAGCATTTTGATGGACGTGTTTGAAAGAGAGAAAGTAAGAGAGAGAAAGATGGAGAATAAGTTTATAATTTATAGGGTTGTTGACGAATACTCTCTTGAACTCACCCACTGAGTTTCTCCAGCATTTTTGTCCATAGATGCTGCCTCACCCGCTGAGTGTCTCCAGCATTTTTGTCCATAGATGCTGCTTCATCTGCTGAGTTTCTCCAGCACTTTTGTCTACCTTGAACTTCTACAACTTCTCCGGTAGAGTGCATATTGACTGGGTGCATCACAACCTGGTTCAACAACTCGGAGGCTCAGGACTGAAGGAGATTGCAACCCAGTGTTGAAGGAACACTGCCCATTCCATCTCGGGTACTGACCTCTCCACCGTCAAAGGGATCTACAGGAGACGCTGCCTCAACAAGACAGCTAACAAGGACCCACACCACCCTGGCCACACTCTCATTTCCCTCCTGACATCGGGAAGGTGGTACAGGAGTCATAAAACTGTGACCTCCAGGTTAAGAAACAGCTTCTTCCCAACAATCATCAGGTTCTTGAACACTACAAATACTAACTAATCTGCAAACTATGGACAATCTTGGTTGCACTGGGATCTTTGGGCTTTTGTTTTGCATTAATATTGGGTTTTCTTTAATTTATTGAACTTTATTTTGATTATTATGTTATCTATAAGTACTGTGATTTCAGACCTGTAATCTGGTGGAAGTAAAAATGTCATTATTTCATTTTCAGAGCATATGGTAATTAAACACTATGGATTTGGCAGCAGAGAATAAAGGAGGAGGAATGTGACTGATAGGATCGACCTTTCGGGCAAAATTGTATTTATATAAGCACAAGCGCAGTGGAGTACACGTACAATGAAAATCTTTTTTGCAGCAGCACAGCCATATGTAGTCTCGGCCAAACACAACAAATTATGCATAAATTATAAAAAAATCACACAAATTTTGCAAGGCAAATAAAAAAAAGAAAAACACCAAAAAAAACAAGATATTTGTACAAAAACAATTAGAAAATGTCCATGGTAGTGCAAGAGGTGTCTGCAGTGTCCCCCTCATCAAGGTAGGATTTGGGGTGTGCAGAAGATAGACACAAAATTTGAGAGTAACTCAGAGGGTGAGAAATCTGAAGACGGGCTCCAACCGGAAACGTCATCTATTCCTTTCCTCTGGAGATGCTGCCTAATCACTGAGTTAGTAGCACGGTATTTAGTGTCTATTTTCAGTATAAACCAGCATCTGCAGTTCCTTCCTACACATTGGGGGTTGTGCGGGTCGGTTCAAGAACCTGATGGTTGTAGTAAAGTAGCTGTTTCTGAACCTGGTGATGTGGGACTTCAGACTTCTGTACCTCCTGGCCGATGGTAGCAGTGAGACAAGGGCATGTGCTGGATAGTGGGGGTCCTTGATGATGGATGTCACCTTCTTGAGGTGGTTCATCATGTAGATGCTTTCAATGGTGGGGAGGGCTGTGTCCATGATGGACTGGGTTGAGTCCTCCACTTTCTGCAGCCTCTTGTATTGCTGTGCTTGGAATTTGGCTTAAGAAGCTATGGTACAATCAGTCAGGATACTTTTTACAGTAGAACCAAAGAACTGCATATGCAGGTTTACACCAAAGATAGACACAAAGTGCTGGAATAACTCAGGTCAGGCAACATCTCTGGAGAAAAAGGATGGGTGACATTTCAGGTTGGGACCCTTCTTCAGACTGCAGGTCTGAAGAAGGGTTCCGTCCCGAAACGTCACCCATCCTTTTTCTCCAGAGATGCTGCCTAACCATCTGAGTTACTCCAGCAAATTGTGTCTACTTTCTACATTACATCTGTAAAGTTTGTTAAGAGTGCAGGAAGGAACTGCAGATGCTGGTTTATATCAAAGATAGACACAAAATGCTGGAGTAACTGAGCGGTTCCGGCAGCATAAGGTCATAAGGTCATAAGGGATAGGGTAGAATAAGGCCATTCGGCCCATCAAGTCTCCATCATTCAAACATGACTATCCTATCTACCATCTCCCCATAACCTCTGACACCCGTACAAGAATCTATCTAACTCTTCCATTAAAAATATCCACTGACTTGGCCTCCACAGCCTTCTGTGGCAAAGAATTCCACTGATTCACCAGCCTCTGACTAAATAAATTTCTTCTCAACTCCTTCCTAAAAGAACGTCCTTTAATTCGGAAGCTATGGCCTCTAGTCCTATACTCTCCCGCTAGTGTAAACATCCTCTCCACATCCACTCTATCCAAGACTTTCATCATTCTGTATGTTTCAATGAGGTCTCCCCTCATTCTTCTAAACTCCAACGAGCACAGGCCCAGTGTCGACATATGCTCATCATAGGTTAACCTACTCATTGCTGGGATCATTCTTGTAAACCTCCTCTGGACCCTTTCCAGAGCCACCACATCCTTCCTTAGATATGGTGCCCAAAATTGCTCACAATATTCCAAATAGAGCCTCAGCATTACATCTCCGGAGAAAAGGAGTAGGTGATGTCTGAAGAAGGGTTTGGACCCGAAATGTCACCTATTGCTTTACTCCGGAGATGTTGCCTGACCCGCTGAGTTTGTTAAGAGTATTTGGTGACATGTTAAATCTTCCACATTACATATGTAAGTGAGTAAACCAGGCTGATTATTTCAAAAAGCCCACCGAGACAGAAATGAGGATGCTAAAATGAGGAAGTGTTGAGACACATTCTTGCTGCACACCACCACCCCTGTTGAAACCAGGAAATGTTTTATTCTCAATTCAAATGCTTTGCTCTATTCCCTCATGTATCTTCTTGAACACGAAGGCAGTTTGATGTTCGTGAGCTTGTCTGAGTTGCTGCTTGCGTTAACAAACGGACTGAGGTACAATTGCAAGCAGAACATCTTTTATTGAAGGCAGTAACACCCAACCAAACTGAATTGAAAGAGTTATAACCATGTGACACAAAACCATTCTCAAATGCCAAGGGCGTACACCTTGAAATAGACAAACACTTTCCGTGGGTAATCAATCTTCAACAGAATTCATTCCTGCCAGTAACACAGGACAATGACTATCATACACACAGAACCGTCTGTTTTTTAAAAATTTATCAAAAGATTTATTCAATTATTAAAAAATAATATTTACACTACAATAAAACAAGCCAAGAACCCACCACCATAATACAATACAAACATATATCCATAATAACCTACTATACAACTATGTTACAATCCTTATTGAGGATGCATTCAACCCCCTGTGGTGCCCAGCGGTCCCAGAAATCCCCCAGGGTGCCCGTGGACAGGATGTAGTCCCTTTCTAACCCCACCCGGGCATGGACGTACCCCCGGAAAAGAGGCAGGCAGCCGGCTCGGGCAGAGCCCTCTTCCGCCTAGTGCCTTGACTCGCGGGTGACCAGCTTGGCCAGGCCCAGGAGCAACCACCCAGGACATCTTCAGCCCTACCCTCTCGCCTACGCACAGGGTGTCCTAATATGAGGATGGTGGGTGCAAAATACAGCCAGAAGGCAAGGAGCAGCCTCTTAAGGTATTGAAACAGTAGCTGCAGCCTCACACACTACATATACACGTGGTACACAGACTCTTCCAGCCCGCGAAAGGCAGCTGGAGAGTCTGTGAACCGCGAGAGAAACAGGTTGCAGGGAATTCCTTGGTGCAATACCCTCCACCCCAGGCCCCCAATGTAGAGGGGGAGAATTCCTGCGTAGAGGGATCCCCACCGCGGGCCACAGGACTGCCTGTTGGTTGGTTTTCTTTACATTTTGTGAAGCTTTACTGCGCTGTGTTGAAAATAGCTGGTGTACCATGACACCCAGGTCTCGCTGCATCTCCCCTTTTCCTAGTCGGCCACCATTTAGATAATAGTCTGCTTTCCTGTTTTTGCCACCAAAATGGATAACCTCACATTTATCCACATTATACTGCATCTGCCAAACATTTGCCCACTCACCCAGCCTATCCAAGTCACCTTGCAGTCTCCTAGCATCCTCCTCACAGCTAACACTGCCCCCCAGCTTAGTGTCATCCGCAAACTTGGAGATATTGCCTTCAATTCCCTCATCCAGATCATTAATATATATTGTAAATAGCTGGGGTCCCAGCACTGAGCCTTGCGGTACCCCACTAGTCACTGCCTGCCATTGTGAAAAGGACCCGTTTACTCCTACTCTTTGCTTCCTGTTTGCCAGCCAGTTCTCTATCCACATCAATACTGAACCCCCAATGCCATGTGCTTTAAGTTTGTAAACTAATCTCTTATGTGGGACCTTGTCGAAAGCCTTCTGGAAGTCCAGATACACCACATCCACTGGTTCTCCCCTATCCACGCTACTAGTTACATCCTCGAAAAATTCTATAAAATTCGTCAGACATGATTTACCTTTTGTAAATCCATGCTGACTTTGTCCAATGATTTCACCACTTTCCAAATGTGCTGCTATCCCATCTTTAATAACTGACTAGCAGTTTCCCCACTACCGATGTTAGACTAACTGGTCTGTAATTCCCCGTTTTCTCTCTCCCTCCCTTCTTAAAAAGTGGGGTTACGTTTGCTACCCGCCAATCCTCAGGAACTACTCCAGAATCTAAAGAGTTTTGAAAGATTATTACTAATGCATCCACTATTTCTGGAGCTACTTCCTTAAGTACTCTGGGATGCAGCCTATCTGGCCCTGGGGATTTATCGGCCTTTAATCCATTTAATTTACCCAACACCACTTCCCGGCTAACCTGGATTTCACTCAATTCCTCCAACTCCTTTGACCCGCGGTCCCCTGCTATTTCCGGCAGATTATTTATGTCTTCCTTAGTGAAGACGGAACCAAAGTAGTTATTCAATTGGTCCGCCATATCCTTGTTCCCCATGATCAACTCACCCGTTTCTGACTGCAAGGGACCTACATTTGTTTTAACTAATCTCTTTCTTTTCACATAATGATTTAATGATTTTATTCTCATTTTTTAATTGAAACACATACAGGTGGTACATATGACATTCTCAAAATTGTTTATTGCAATATAAAGCCTTAATAAAAATGCACCACAATGTTCTTCTTAAATGCTCTTCTTAAATATATCAAGGCATTTGTTTTAATGCAAGGAAAAATAAATGAGTGTTTTCTGTAGGAGCAAATTGAAAAGCCACGTGGAGTTGATGTTTGAAGTAACGCGTGATTTATTAAAGCTGGTGCGCACCAGCAAAGCTGATCTGCTGAACATAACTTTGGTACAGCTTTTACATTCTCAGCTGACAAGATTCACGAAACATGATTAACAATAAAACTAGCTCTAGATTATGGAATGGAGGTTAAAGAAAGATTTTGAAAATGTCTCAACATGAATGGGTGTCACCCATTCCTTCTCTCCAGAGATGCTGCCTATCCCACTGAGTTACTCCAGCATTTTGTGTCTATCTTTGATTTAAACCAGCATCTCCAGTTCCTTCCTACACATTACAGAAAGACTTGACAAGGGTAACAAACTAGGTCTTGATCACAGAATAAAATGAATATACACAAGTCAAAGTTGACAGTAAACCAAATTTTCCGTTACATCAATGGGTGCACGCTGTAACATAATTGATGAAGTTCCTGAAACTTGGGTCACTGCTGCATTCCATGTCTCTACTTTTAGGCTTTGTCTGCAGTTCCCTGTCACCAATGAGCACAATCAACATCCCTTTTTACCAGTTATTAGCACTCACTATTCTTTCCCCTACAACATGTTCTATTATACAGCTCAGTTTATATAGCGCATTGGTTTGAACAGAAATTTAACAAAGCTTCACTCAGTAAAAACAAACGTAGTAGTGAATCAGGGCTGGTTATTGACCTGAAACAAACTCCACCTGTTTTCTTTTCTGGAGCAACTAAGAAGATATAAAAGTTTTGCAAAAATGAAGACAAAATAAAGTTTCAGGAGTCCATGTTTAGTTTAGGTTAGTTTAGCTTAGTGATACAGACTCTTTGGGCCACTGAGTACACCGACCATCGATCACCCATACACTTGTTTTATCCTACATACTAGGGGCAATATCGGAAGCCAATTAACCTACAAACTGGCATATGGGAGGAAATCGGAGGAAACTGTGTGGGTTTTCCCCAGAAACTCAGGTTTCCCCCCACACTCCAAAGATGTATAGGTAAGCTAATTGGCTTTGGTAAGAATTGTGAATTGCCCTAGTATGTAGGATTGTGCTAGTGTATGGGGTTCGCCGGTTGGCATGGAGTCGGTGGGCCGAAGGGCCTGTTTTGCACCGTATCTCTAAACTAGACTAAACTAAACTAATTTAGAACAATGACGAGACAGAGTATAAGAAGGAGATCAGGACACCATCTTAGTAACATGATGTCATGACAATAATATTCCCTCAATGTCAACAAAATGAAAAAGCTGATCATCAACTTTAGGAAATGGGGTGGAGTACATACGTACATCAGTAGCACTGAAGTGGGCTGCAGGTAAACAAAACTAAACATTGACTCCTGAAACTTTATTTTGCCTTTGCAAATCTTTGACACCATGTTAGTTTAGTCAAACTTCAAATTTTACTTCGGAGTCACGTGAGTGACTACGTGAAGAGCCCGCTCAGCACGCATGCGCGGCATTACGTTCAGCAGTGCAACAACGGCGCATCGGGAGTCAGGCGCTCCCGCTACGGGGTGAAAGAACGGACCGTCAGGTAAGCTCTGAGGTCGGGTTTTCTTTCACAGGGAGCCTTCTGCTTTCAGGCAGAGAAGAAAGGCTCTAGAACAAACCTGTCCCCCGCTCAACTCCACGGAGGAGCGTTCCATCTGGGGGGGGGGGCAGCAACAAGGCGGTAGGACCGCTTACCCGGCGCTCCGCTATTCCCCGACACCGCGCTGGAAGTAAAGCCACGGAAGAGGTGTCCGACCGGTGGCTTCCGACTTGTTGGACGGGGACGTCTCTCCACCCGCACGGGGGGAAAGACAGCCGCCTGAAAAGACCTGTTCCTCGCTCGACTCCACGGAGGAGCGTTCCATCTGGGGGGGGGGGGCAGTAACAAGGCGGTAGGACCGCTTACCCGGCGCTCCGCTATTCCCCGACACCATGCCGAGCCCAGCCCGCTAGCGCCTGAGCAGCGGGCTGGAAGTAAAGCCATGGAAGAGGCGTCCGGCCGGTGGCTTCCGACTTGTCGGATGGGGATGTCTCTCCACCCGCCCGGGGGGAAAGACAGCCGCCTGAACAGACCTGCACCCGCTCGACTCCACGGAGGAGCGTTCCATCTCGCGGGGGCAGCAACAAGGCGGTAGGACCGCTTACCGGGCGGTCCGCTGCCCCGACACCGCGCCGAGCCCAGCCCGCTAGCGCCTGAGCAGCGGGCTGGATGTAAAGCCAAGGAAGAGGCATCCGGCCGGTGGCTCCGACTTATCGGACGGGGACGTCTCTCCACCTAAGCGGGGGAAAGAGAGCCGCCTTAGCCGCATGGAGCGGCTCTTGGAGCAGGAGCTCCAGCGAGGTGCACCCCAGGAGGGGCGCTCTCGCAGAGGGGGGTCAGGCACACCCTCCACAGTGCCTTGTGCACTGTCCATTGCTTCCTCCTTTCCAGAGAATAGCTTTGGTGACCAGGACTGGGCTGGTCAAGAACAGGGGCAATGGCTGAAGATCTCGGGAGTATGCAAGGGGTGCAGGAACAGGAAGAGCTGCTAGGTGTGGTGGACAGCTACGTGGTAACCCCACGTGCAGGAGGCCGTTAAAAGCCTGACAACAGCCATCACATAATTTTTTCCTCGTTCCATGGACAAATACGGAGATGACCACAACCTTCGTAAACAAGTCATAAGACCTGCCATAAAATCCTACATTGTGGGGTTGTGCATACCCCAGCCACTGAGCCAGACCCACTGCTCTTTGGCAAAAACCTCACAAAGCATATGAAGGACATGCAAGAGGTTTTACAAAACTTTCGGCTCATGAGGGCAGGGCCGGGACGAGTAACCAAAAACAGTAATTCCTACGCAGCAGCACCCCATCGCGTCCAACAGTCAACGTCTACCATATCGGACTGATGAAAGCTCGGGGTCCGCATTCTATCACCGGAAGTCTTCTTTAGACCAGGGCCCAGAGCGGACCCCATGGAAAATGCGCCACCCCCCAACATCACCGCCACGTCAGACAACGTGCAAGACTCGTTGGACCGGCAGGAAACAGAACAATGCCCATAACCATGTAGGTAGGTGGGTCTGGTTCCTACCAGCATATAGAAAATAGGGGCTTAATACTAACAGGGGGGAGATTACACCTGTTTTAAGAAGCACGGGAGTCTATCACGAGTGATCAGTATATACTCAATGGCATTAGTGGATATAAAATACAATTCATACTAGAAAAATTGCCACCAGTTCAACATTCACCCCAGAGGTTATTTTCACTCTCCGTTAGAGAAACGAGAGGGACAAGCTGAACTGGTGAGACTAATTACAAAGGGTATCATGGGAAAACATGAACCCTTGGAATTCGTATCAAATATTCGTCACTAAATCCAAAAAAGATGGTGGATGTCGCATCATCATTGACTTAACTTCACTAAATATGTTTGTTAAGTATATACATTTCAAAATGGAAACGGTTGTTACTGCCAAACAACTAATTTCCAAAGGATACTTCATGGCAACTTAAAGATGTTTACTATTTAGTACCATTCACAAGGATCTTCGCAGATACCTGAAATTTACCTGGATGGGGCAGCTATGGCAGTTTAAAGCGTTACCCAATGGGTTCACATCAGCCCAAGATTATTCACCAAGATACTAAAACCAGCTCAGGCAATATTCAAAAGACAAAAACATATTGTCATGGCATATCTTGATGATATCTTAAATAATAGGCAAGACCATGGAATTGACTAAGTTAGCTGTATCAGCTACCAAACAGTTATTCGAAACCCTGGGATTGTCTTACATCCAGATAAATCTAAGTTGAAGCCATCCACAATCATGGACTACTTGGGCTTCACAATTAATTCAGTCTACGTGACTGTAACATTGCCAAGAGACAAAACAGTTGAATTGGCACAATCATGCAACAATTTAATGATTCGGACCTTTGCACTGTCAAAACTTACAAAGAACAAAGGTACAGGCACCAAAATGACACACAGGTCATTATGATCGTGTCATAAAGTTACCCACTGAAGCAATATCAGAACTACAGTGGGGGGCAAAAAACGTTTGGCATAGTTTCAGCCCTATTATCATCACTAACCCTACGTCAGTTATCCAAACAGATGCCAGTGCTCAAGACTGGGGAGCAACTAACTCTATATCCAGCACAAGTAGTAGATGGACTAACCCAGAATCATCGTTACCACTTACACTGGGCATTAATTATCTAGAGATGTTGGGTGACTTTTATGGTTTAAAAGCATATGCACAAATATGCATCACTTGCATGTACGGTTATAAATAGATAATACTACGGTGGTGGCCTACATTAACCATATAGGCGGCATAAAATCGGTATCATGCGACAAGTTGGTGAACACAATTTGGCAATGGTGTGTCGAAAGACATATTTGGCTATCAGCAACTTACCTGCCATGTAAGCTAAATACAGTGGCAGACACCAGGTCACGTAAATTTAATGACAACATCGAATGGATGTTAAACCCCAAAAAATTTGCAAAAGTTATCAAGCAATATGGCACGCCAGATATCGATTTATTTGCATCAAGGCTAAATCACCAGGTACCTATGTATGTCGCTTGGGAACCAGACCCTGAGACAGCAGCGGTAGATGCGTTCGCGCTGGATTGGGGAAATTCTTCTTCTATGCATTTCCTCCCTTCTGCCTCATCAGTTGGGGACTACGCACAATACAAATGGACTCTGCTTCAGGTATTTTGATAGTACCCGACTGGCCTACGCAGCCATGGTTCCCAATACTCCATGACATGTTTGTTGAAACTCCGATGGTATTCCCCAGTGACCCAGAGTTATTAACACCCAGTGTCGGGCACAAGCCACCCGTGCCATGAAAAAATCAAACTCCTGGGTTGCAGATTCTGCACAAACCACTTCTGGGACTGGGATTATCAGAACAAACCGTCGACACCATGTCAGCATCCCTCCGAACATCCACTAAAAACAGCACTTGTCCAGCATCAAAAAATGGGAGAAGTACTGCTTCGATACAGGGACCACCTACTCAACCGCTACAGTTACCAACGTACTGGAATTCCTGGCGAACCTTCACCACGATGAAGGACTCAGTTACAGAGCCATCAACACAGCTAGAAGTGCCCTGCCTGTCTATTTAAAACCAGCTCCAGGACAACAGGCCATGGGGTCCCACCCGCTGGTGGTCAAACTAATGAAGGGTATTTACAACTCTAACCCCCTAGACCAAGGTACACCCATATATGGGATGTCAGTGTATAGCTCAGGGGATAGCCACCAGCCAGATCCCTCAACCTGGAACAATCTATGCTCAAAACACTCATGTTGATGGCACTTGTATCTGCACAGAGGGTCCAGTCACTACACCTATTGCGGCTGGACAGCATGCTCACAGCTCCAGACCAGATCTCTGTCGTTATCCAGGGAATGATCAAACAGAGCAGACCAGGAACACCTAATCCAGTCGTGGAATTCCGGGCTTACCCGCCAGAACCACGGTTATGTGCCATGACCCTCCTACTATCCTACATAGACACAACCAAAATATTCGAGGGAGATGAAAAGCCTTGTGGGTCAGTCATAAAAAACCTTATGGTCGGGTGACGAGCCAAACCATTTCGAGATGGTTCAAGCAGGTGCTAAAAGCTGCTGGGATAAACACTAACATGTACAAATTTCATTCCACCAGGGCAGCATCCACGTCGACGGCTAAAAGAATGGACGTGCTTATAGACCACATCCTGGCTACAGCAGGATGGTCGCGGGAAAGACCGTTCAGAAATTTTATAATAAGCCGTTGGCAAAACCTGTTTTATTTGCGGAAAAGATTTTACAGACTGCAAATATTTAATTTAAGCCCAGGGGAGCAATTTAATTTCTTGTTGTTATTGTTTAAAAATACCATTGTGTTTTTCTACAAACAGATTCATTGGTTGATTACGATAACACACTTCCTCCCTCAAGGACTTTGGCAGTGCGTGAAGTAATGCCTGTTACACGGTTTGAAATCACAGAGCTTTGAAGTCTTCACGTAGTCACTCACGTGACTCCGAAGTAAAATAGTAAGATTAAACGAGAACTTACCAGTTTGAAGTTTGATCTGTATTTTATGAGGAGTTACGATGAGGGATTACGTGCCCTCCGCTCCCATCCTCAATAATATGGGTCAAACTGATAAACTGATATCTCCTTTTCTTTACTATGTTTACTTCAAGAACTGTGTCTATCTGTGATTCCACACCGCTGCTTTGAAGTATGCCGCGCATGCGTGCTGAGCGGGCTCTTCACGTAATCCCTCATCGTAACTCCTCATAAAATACAGATCAAACTTCAAACTGGTAAGTTCTCGTTTAATCTTACTATTACTAGTTATAAATATCACCTACAATTTGGCCTGCTCACATGGGAGTATTCTAAATTAACTTAATGTTTGGCATATAATTCATGGGCTGGTGTGCTGTGCTCCTTCTTGTGCATGTAGAAGCTTCAACATAAATTTCCCTTTTACAAATAAAAACATTAACAACCATATAACCATGCCATCATAAATCAGCTAAATGCACTGCAGCTACACAGGCTCCCTGTCGAAATGGCCATTTTTAGACTTGATTCATCAATTTGACGTTTTGTTTATAAGGTCATGTTATAGGAGCAGAATTAGGCCATTCGGCCCATCAACTCTACTCCACCATTCAATCATGGCTGATCTATCTTTTCCTCTCATCCCCTGCCTTCTCCCAATAATCCCTGACATCTGTACTAATCAAGAATCTGTCCATTTGTCAGAGGAAGCCAATCTAAGGCCAATCTAAGATGTCCCTTGACCCCGATGTGTCTACTCAAACAGCAAGGCGATGCGTTCATTCTCATGATGTCTAATTAATCCTTTACGAGCAAAAAGTAAAGTAAAACTATTAATGGGCCTTGACATATTCTTGGAAAACTGAAAATGAACAAATTGGAAAAAGTAGACTGATCTCGGCTTTATTTCTAATGCAGTTTCAGTGTTGATGAAAATATATTGCAACCTAATCACCTCTTCAGCAAATTAGCTTGAATTTATTTTGAAATGTTACCATCCAAATTGGAAGTAATTATCAAAGCTGTTTGGCTCATTATCAAGTTTTGTGGACATTAATAAAATTATGGTTAGTTGCTATGAAAATTACTTCTGAAACTTGCTTTCAGTTTAGTTTAGAGATGCAGTGCAGAACCAGGCCATTCGGCCCACCAAGTCTGCGCCGTCCTGCGATCGCCCCATACATTAACACTATCTTACACACTAGGGGCAATTTACAACCAAAGCCAATTAATCTACACACCCGCACATCTTTGGAGTGTGGGAGGAAACCAGAGCACCCGGAGAAAACCCACACAGTCACTGGAATAATGTGCAAACTCCACGCAGACAGCACCCAAGGTCAGGATCAAACCCGATGACCAAGGAAAGGTGGAGCCAACAGTGGACCATTGTGGGCTCCTCCTTTCCTTGATCATCGAACCAGCGCTCATTTGTTCAGTACGTTTTCATCTCCCTGACTCTGTCTGAAGAAGGGTCACTCCCCGAAATGTCACCTATTCCTTTTCTCCAGAGATGCTGAGTTACTCCAGCATTTTACTTCGGAGTCACGTGAGTGACTACGTGAAGAACCCCGCCAGGACGCATGCGTGTCATATCGCTACACGCATTGCAATGAGTCACAGCAGGGGGAACGACGTTCCCCTTAGCGGCAGAATTTGAAAGCCGGGAACAGCAGGTAAGGAGACTGCGTTCCTTCCACTTACCTTACAGGTGGAGACATGGACCAGATTTACGAAGCTGGCGGGGGAGAACCGCGGAGTTGCGGGCAGCCGACAGTGGCAGCCAACGGCACGCCAATCTCCCGTAATGGGAACAGCTGTGCCCGACTTCGCTCCCACACCGGCCACGGCCGGGCGGTAGAGCGAAGCAAAAAACTAACAGAGTCGTTGACTCCGATGAGTCCGACTCTGAATAGCCGCGAGCGGCCAGTGCCCGTGAGCATTGGGCCCGGTTGGAGCGGCTTCAGGAGAAGCCGCGAGCGGCCAGTGCCCGTGCGCATTGGAGCCGGTTGGAGCAGCTGGGAGCGGGGAACAAGAGCAGCCGCGACGGTCAGTGCCCGTGAGCATTGGAGCCGGTTGGAGCGGCTGCAGGAGCTGGAGCAGGAGTGACTTCAGGAGCAGCCGCGACGGCCAGTGCACATGAGCATTGGAGCCGGTTGGAGCGGCTGCAGGAACTGGAGCAGCCGCGAGTGGCCAGTGCCCGAGAGCATTGGAGCCAGTTGGAGCGGCTGTTGGAGCAAATACTCCAAAGTGACAGGCTCCGGGATATGGAGACTAGTCACAGTGGGCAGCTAATAAGTCCTACAGCAGTACCTCTTGTAGGGCTGCACAGTGTTTCTCCCTCATCAGAGGGGAGTACAGGGGGTCAATTCTGGGCTGACCCTGAAGAGGGGTGCAGAACATACCCCTAGTGCACATGGGGTGCAAGAAAACATATTGGATATGGTGTCCCAGTTTATTCAACCCGACCAAACTGGCCAAAACCTGGAACCTAAAATAGCTGCAAGTATCGACTACTTGTCATTCAACCAGCTATAAGGACAGGCATTATTGGACACCACAGCAAGACACTTACCACCAGGGAACTGCAAAACACTGAATGTTCCCAGTTTCAACCGGTGTATTTGAAAACATGTCGGAGCCTCAATCAGAGCCAGGGACTTGAAACTACAGAAAGTTCTGAAAGTCCTAACAGCGGGAATTACGGTTTTCGCCCGCACAATAAACAAAAAAGACATGATACAAGATCACCAGGATGCACTGGCTTTATTTTGCAACTACCAATACGAGTAAACAGCATTAGGAAGAAGTGCCATCCAACTGGCTTTAGACCCTAATTTGCAGGCCTATGCAAACCTGGAACCTCCAAACCACCAATATTACTATTTGGAGGCAACTTATCAAAACAGGTAAAAGAACTTGACGAAGAGGGTAAAACCCTGGGGCTCATTAAAGCAACGTCTAAAAACTACTTCGGCGAGAAAAAAAGCATCCCTATGCACCACCAGTCGGCCAAGACAAACTGGTGAAAGCTCAAAGGCCAGGAACACTCAACATCGGTCTTTTTAGGCCATGGCCCAGACCGGCCTTCCTGGGGAATGCGCTAACCCTCACCACCGACCCAACTACAGATCCAGACACCGGCGCCTCAACGTCCACGGAGGATGCCGAAAAAGTAACAGACCTACCAAAAGTAACCATGGAGGTTGGTGGGTCTGGTTCCTTACAAGGTTGGTGGGAGATTACAATTCTATCTGGATGCATGGAATAAATTAACTACCGACACTTATATTTTCAGAAGTATAGGGTTATACCATAGAATTTATACAAAAACATAATCCATCCAGATCAGCATGTACCGAACCGAATGTTCATGCTTACAGGCAAAGAAAAATCAAAAGCGCATGCTGAACTACAGTGGCCATATAAAAAAATAAATTAAAAAAAAAATAAAAAAATGAAAGGAGCAATGGAGGAAACCCAACACGAATCACAGGAATTCGAGTCCAAAATCTTTATTATAAACAAGATGGTGGTTGCCGCATCATCATAGATTTGACTAATTTGAATACTTTTGTACTATATTCATTACTGGATGGAAACCTTTGTTACTGCTAAGCAATTGATTTCCTAGGTTACTACATGGCAAGCATCGTTTTAAAAGATGCTTACTATACAGTACCCATTTGAGGTGACCACAGATGTTATTTAACACAATGGATCATCTGGGGTTCACCCTTAACTCAGTTCACATGTCAGTGACTTTGCCGAAAGAAAAGGTTACAGCCTTCATGGAGGCTTGCAGCAAAATCCTTGACATCACAAAACCATCCATCAGACTGGTAGCAAGAATAATTGGCATTATAGTGGCTGCGTTTCCAGCCACACAAATCGGACCTTTACATTATCAAAAATTACAGAGGGCTAAAATACGAGCACTCAAAAATTATGGTGGTCATTTTGACAGACCAATGAAGCTACCAACAGAGGCCATAATGGAACTAAAATGGTGGAAAGATAACATTAGGCATTGTTCCAATCCAAACATTATCAGCTACCCGTCTATGGAACTACAAACTGATGCCAGTGCACTTGGATGGGGTGCTACCAATTCCATCTCCAGCTGTGGGGGAGATGGAATGCACAGGAGACATCATTATTACAAACAATGGGCATAAACTACCTAGGAATGTTAAGTGCATTCCATGGCCTTAAGTCATATTGTTCTGGGTTATATCACCAGCATGTTAGACTACAAATTGACAACACCACCGTGGTAGCATATATCACCCATATGAGTGGAAACAAATCGACATTATGTGACAATCTGGCCAACACAATTTGGCAATAGTGTATCCAGAGAGAGATATTTGGATATCAGCTACCTACTTACCAGCTAAACTAAATTTAGTGGCAGACAACAGGTCACGCAAATTCAATGAAAACACTGAATGGATGTTGGATAAAAATGTATTTGCTGAAATTACAGCACGGTATGGAACACCAGATATCGACCTATTCGCATCCAGGCTCACACCAGCTATCGAATTATGTTCATGGGAACCAGAACCTGGGGCAGTGGCAACAGATGCATTTTCGCTGCATTGGGGGATTGTTTATTTATGCATTCCCTCCTTTCTGCCTCATCAGTTGGGTATTTAGGAATATACAGCAAGACTCCGCGTCTGGTATTTTGATAGTACCCGATTGGCCTACTCAACCATGGGTCCCGGTGATACTCGACATGGTACTAGAACCATGCATCACCATCCATCATAGACCTAATTTACTGGTTCATCCCGCAACAAGGGGAAGTTACCCATGTCATAATTATATAAACCTATTAATTGTAGAGTTTGAAAGCACCTCTACTACACCTGGGACTGACGGACTGAACAGTGGATATTATTTCAGCGGCCCACAGACAGTCCACCAAAAAACAGTACTTGGTGTCATCAAGAAATGGGAAGTACTGTCACAACAATAAACATCACCCACAGATCTATGAACATCCCATCTGTTCTGGAATTCCTGGCAAGCCTCCATTACGATGAGAGGCTCAGTCATAGTGCCATCAACTGTGCCAGAAGTGCTCTTTCAACATACCTGTGGCAAGGAACAGAGCGGCATTCTGTTGGGACACACCCTGGTAACCAAACTCATGAGGGGCATTTTTAATGTTAATCCCCCAAGAACCAGGTGCTCCCAAATATGGGATGTGAGCATTGTACTGACCATGTTAAGAAACTGGTCTCCAGCTACAGCTCTGTCCCTACAGAAACTGACTATGAAAACAGTCATGCTGATGGCCTTGGTCACGGCACATAGGGTCCAGTCACTACAGAAACTAAGGCTGGACAACATGACTATTTCATCTGGAAATTTAACTTTTCACATCAATGAATTAGTCAAACAAAACAGACAGGGGTCAGCAGGTCTAAAAACAGAATTCAGGGCCTACCCGACAGATGATCGTCTCTGTATTGTAACACACTTACTATTATATATGGAGTATATTAAGATCATCAGAGGGAAAGAATTGTCACTTTTAATCAGCTACAAACAGCCACTCAAAAAAGTGACAGTCCAGACCATCTTAAGATGGCTAAAACAGGTCCTAATAAAGGCTGGAGTAGACACTAGCATTTTTAAATCTCACTCCACCAGGGCTGCAGCTACATCGGCAGCTATGAAGTTGGATGTTCCTATGGACCAAATCCTCAAGACAGCAGGATGGTCAACGGAGAAAACTTTCCAACGATTTTATAACAAACCAGTCATTGAACCTGGAACATTTGCAGAAACAATTTTAAGTTCTGTAATATATTTTTCCCCATAAATAGGGGCTATAATTTGGTGTTAATATATTTATCGTTGGGTTTTCAATATCGTATTGATGTCTAATGATGTTAACACTATTCTCCCCATAATCAAGGCAGATGTGATGCATGGACTCGTTTCCACGGCATGAAATCACAGAGCTTTAAAATCTTCACGTAGTCACTCACGTTACTCCGAAGTAAAATAGTAAGATTAAACGAGAACTTACCAGTTTGAAGTTTGATCGTTATTTTATGAGGAGTAACGTTGAGGGATTACGTGCCCTCCGCTCCCACCCTTGATCATATACTCAACTGGTATCTCTTCTCTAATCTTACTATGTTTAGTCATTACAGTTATCTGTGATTTCACACCGCTGCTTTGAAGAATGACACGCATGCGTCCTGGCGGGATTCTTCACGTAAGCCCTCAACGTTACTCCTCATAAAATAACGATCAAATTTAAACTGGTAAGTTCTCGTTTAATCTTACCATTTTGTGTCTATCATAGATTGGTAATGTTTCAGGTTGGACCCTTCTTCAGATGTTTACACCTTTCTGTGGTCTACAGAGATGCTACCGGAATGGCTACGTTACTCTAGCACTCTCTATCCTTTCAAGAGAATTGTCATGGTCATGCCAAATCATCCTATTCACCAAAGAACATAAGTATGCTGATACACTTTTTTGATCACTGCAACAGTGTGAAGGGACCTGAAGTCGTCAACCAGCATCTCCATTGATCAGGACAGGATTTTACTTCGGAGTCACGTGAGTGATTCCGTGAAGAACCCTTTCAGCACTCATGCGCGGCATTACGTCCAGCAGAGCAACAGCGGCACAGCGGGAGTCAGGCGCTCCCGCTATGGAGGTGAAAGAACGGACCGTCAGGTAAGCTGACATCGGCTTTTTCTTTCACAGGGAGCCTTCTGCTGTCCGGCAGAGAAGAAAGGCTCTACAACAAACCTGTCCCCCGCTCGACTCCACGGAGGAGCGTCCATCTGGGAGGGGGGCAGCAACAGAACAGACCTGTCCCCCAATCGACTCCACGGAGGAGCGTCCATCTGGGGGGGGGGCAGCATCAAGGCGGTAGGATCGCTTACCCGGCACTCCGCTATCCCGACACCGTGCCGAGCCCAGCCCTGCTAGCGCCTGAGCAGCGGGCTGGAAGTAACGCCACGGAGGCGTCCGGCCGGTGGCTCCGACTTATCGGACGGGACGTCTTTCCACCCGCCCGGGGGGAAAGACAGCCGCCTGAACAGACCTGCCCCACGCTCGACTCCACGGAGGAGCGTTCCATCTCGCGGGGGCAGCAACAAGGCGGTAGGACCGCTTACCGGGCGGTCCGCTGCCCCGACACCGCGTCGAGCCCAGCCCGCTAGCGCCTGAGCAGCGGGCTGGATGTAAAGCCAAGGAAGAGGCATCCGGCCGGTGGCTCCGACTTATCGGACGGGGACGTCTCTCCACCTAAGCGGGGGAAAGAGAGCCGCCTTAGCCGCATGGAGCGGCTCTTGGAGCAGGAGCTCCAGCGAGGAGCACCCCAGGAGGGGCGCTCTCGCAGAGGGGGGTCAGGCACTCCCTCCACAGTGCCTTGTGCACTGTCCATTGCTTCCTCCTTTCCAGAGGATAGCTTTGGTGACCAGGACTGGGCTGGTCAAGAACAGGGGCAATGGCTGAAGATCTCGGGAGTATGCAAGGGGTGCAGGAACAGGAAGAGCTGCTAGGTGTGGTGGACAGCTACGTGGAAACCCCACATGCAGGAGGCCGTTAAAAGCCTGACGACAGCCATCACATCATTTTTTCCTCGTTCCATGGACAAATACGGAGATGACCACAACCTTCGTAAACAAGTCATAAGACCTGCCATAAAATCCTACATTGTGGGGTTGTGCATTCCCCAGCCACTGAGCCAGACCCACTGCTCTTTGGCAGAAACCTCACAAAGCATATGAAGGACATGCAAGAGGTTTTACAAAACTTTCGGCTCATGAGGGCAGGGCCGGGACGAGAAACCAAAAACAGTCATTCCTACGCAGCAGCACCCCATCGCGTCCACCAGTCAACGTCTACCATATCGGACTGATGAAAGCTCGGGGTCCGCATTCTATCACCGAAAGTCTTCTTTAGACCAGGGCCCATAGCTGACCCCATGGAAAATGTGCCACCCTCCAACGTCACCACCACGTCAGACGACGTGCAACACTCGTTGGACCGGCAGGAAACAGAACAATACCCATAACCATGGAGGTAGGTGGGTCTGGTTCCTACCAGTATATAGAGTAATACTAACACATGGAAGTCTATCACGAGTGATCAGTATATACTCAATGGCATTAGTGAATACAAATACAATTCATACTAGAAAAATTGCCACCAGGTCAACATTCACCCCAGAGGGTATTTTTTCCCCTCTCCGTTAAAGAAACAAGAGGGACAAGCTGAACTGGTGAGAATAATTACAAAGGGTATCATGGGAAAACCTGAACCCTTGCAATTCGTATCAAATATATTCACTAAACCCAAAAAATATGGTGGATGTCGCATCATCATTGACTTAACTTCACTAAATATGTTTGTTAAGTATATACATTTCAAAATGGAACCGGTTGTTACTGCCAAACAACTAAATTCCAAAGGATACTTCATGGCAAGCATTCATCTTAAAGATGTTTACTATTTAGTACCATTCACAAGGATCATCGCAGATACCTGAAATTTACCTGGATGGGGCAGCTATAGCACTTTAAAGCGTTACCCAATGGGTTCTCATCAGCCCAAGAGTGTCACCAAGACACTAAAACCAGCTCTGGCAATATTCAGAAGACAAAAACATATTGTCATGGCATATCTTGATGATATCCTAAATGGTAGGCAAGACCATGAATTTGACTATGTTAGCTGTTCAGCTACCAAACAGTTATTCGAAACCCTGGGGTTGTCTTACATCCAGATAAATCTAAGTTGAAGCCATCCTCTATCATGGACTACTTGGGCTTCACAATTAATTCAGTCTACGTGACTGTAACATTGCCAAAAGACAACATAGTTGAATTGGCACAATCATGCAACAATTTAATGGTCAACAAACTACCAACTACTCGACAAGTAACAGAATAATTGGGAAAAAGATAGCAGCATTTCCGGCTACATAATTCGGACCTTTGTACCAAAAACGACATACAGGTCATTATGATCGTTTCATGAAGTTACCCACTGAAGTAATATCAGAACTACAGTGGTGGGCAAAAAACGTTTGACATAGTTTCAGCCTATTATCATCACTAACCCTACGTCAGTTATCCAAACAGACTGGGGAGACTGGGGTGCTCAAGACTGGGGAGCAACTAACTCTATATCCAGCACAAGTAGTAGATGGACTAACCCAGAATCATCGTTACCACTTACACTGGGCATTAATTATCTAGAGATGTTGGGTGACTTTTATGGTTTAAAAGCATATGCATAAATATGCATCGCTTGCATGTACGGTTATAAATAGATAATACTACGGTGGTGGCCTACATTAACCATATGGGCGGCATAAAATCGGTATCATGCGACAAGTTGGTCAACACAATTTGGCAATGGTGTGTCCAAAGACATATTTGGCTATCAGTAACTTACCTGCCAGGTAAGCTAAATACAGTGGCAGACACCAGGTCACGTAAATTTAATGACAACATCGAATGGATGTTAAAACCCCAAAAGAATTTTCACAAAAGTTATCAAGCAATATGGCACGCCAGATATCGATTTATTTGCATCGAGGCTAAATCACCAGGTGCCTATGTATGTCGTTTGGGAACCAGACCCTGAGGCAGCAGCGGTAGATGCGTTCGCGCTGGATTGGGGAAATTCTTCTTCTATGCATTTCCTCCCTTCTGCCTCATCAGTCGGGGACTACGCACAGTACAAATGGACTCTTCTTCAGGTATTTTGATAGTACCTGACTGGCCTACACAGCCATGGTTCCCAATACTCCATGACATGGTTGTTGAAACTCCGATGGTATTCCCCAGTTACCCAGAGTTGTTAACACCCAGTGTCGGGCACAAGCCACCCGTGCCATGAAAAAATCAAACTCCTGGGTTCCAGATTCTGCACAAACCACTTCTGGGACTGGGATTATCAGAACAAACCATCGACACCATGTCAGCATCCCTCCGAACATCCACTAAAAAACAGCACTTGTCCAGCATCAAAAAATGGGAGAAGTACTGCTTGGATACAGGGACCACCTACTCAACCGCTACAGTTACCAACGTACTGGAATTCCTGGTGAACCTTCACCACGATGAAGGACTCAGCTACAGAGCCATCAACACAGCTAGAATTGCCCTGCCTGTCTATTTAAAGCTAGCTCCAGGACAACAGGCCATGGGGTCCCACCAGCTGGTGGTCAAACTAATGAAGGGTATTTACAACTCTAACCCCCTAGACCAAGGTACACCCATATATGGGATGTCAGTGTGGTCCTGACATACCTCAGGGGATGGCCACCAGCCAGATCCCTCAACCTGGAACCATCTATGCTCAAAACACTCATGTTGATGGCACTTGTAGCTGCACAGAGGGTCCAGTCACTACACCTATTGCGACTGGACACCATGCTCACAGCTCCACACCAGATCTCTGTCGTTATCCAGGGAATGATCAAACAGAGCAGACCAGGAACACCTAATCCAGTCGTGGAATTACGGGCTTACCCGCCAGAAACACGGTTATGTGCCATGACCCTATTATCCTACATAGACACAACCAAAATATTCGAGGGAGATGAAAAGCCTTGTGGGTCAGTCATAAAAAACCTTATGGTCGGGTGACGAGCCATTTCGAGATGGCTCAAGCAGGTGCTAAAAACTGCTGGGATAAACACTAACGTGTACAAATCTCACTCCACCAGGGCAGCATCCACGTCGACGGCTAAAAGAATGGACGTGCCTATAAACCACATCCTGGCTACAGCAGGATGGTGAGGGGAAAGACCGTTCAGAAATTTTATAATAAGCCGTTGGCAAAACCTGTTTTATTTGCAGGAAACATTTTACAGACTGCAAATATTTAATTTAAGCCCAGGGGAGCAATTTAATTTCTTTGTTGTTATTGTTAAAAAATACCATTGTGTTTTTCTACAAACAGATTCATTGGTTGGTTACGATAACACACTTCCTCCATCAAAGACTTCGGCAGTGATGTAGTAATAACTGTTACACGGTTTGAAATCACAGAGCTTTGAAGTCTTCACGTAGTCACTCACGTGACTCCGAAGTAAAATAGTAAGATTAAACGAGAACTTACCAGTTTGAAGTTTGATCTGTGTTTTATGAGGAGTTACGATGAGGGATTACGTGCCCTCCGCTCCCACCCTCAATAATATGGGTCAAATTCATAAACTGATGTCTCCTTATCTTTACTATGTTTACTTCAATAACTGTGTCTATCTGTGATTCCACACCGCTGCTTTGAAGTATGCCGCGCATGCGTGCTGAAAGGGTTCTTCACGTAATCCCTCATCGTAACTCCTCATAAAATACAGATCAAACTTCAAACTGGTAAATTCTCGTTTAATCTTACTATTAAGTCACCACCTCGTTTCCTTACATCAACAACCAACTTTTCTGACTTAGGTCTGGGTTATTGCCCTGATACCATTACGTATTTGAATACTTCAGCCCGCATTTCCACACTGAATCTTTAGTTTAGTTTAGTTTAGTGATGCAGTGCGGAAACAGGACCTTCCGACCCCCTAGTCCATGCTGACCAGCGATACCCGTACACCAGCACTATGCATGGCAGATGCAGTTTAATGTGGATAAATGTGAGGTTATTCACTTTGGTGGCAAAAACAGGAAGGCAGATTATTATCTAAATGGTGTCAAGTTGGGAAAAGGGGAAGTAAAACGGGATCTGGAGGTCCTTGTTCATCAGTCACTGAAGGTAAGCATGTGGGTACAGCAGGCAGTGAAGAAAGCAAATGGCATGTTGGCCTTCATAACAAGAGGAGTTGAGTATAGGAGCAAAGAGGTCCTTCTGCAGTTGTATAGGGCCCTAGTGACACCACACCTGGAGTATTGTGTGCAGTTATGGTCTCCAAAGTTGAGGAAGGACATTTTTGCAATTGAGGGAGTGCAGCGTAGGTTCACTGGGTCCCGGGATAGCGGGACTGTCATATGTTGATAGATTGGAGCGGCTGAGCTTGTATACTCTGGAAATTAGAAGGGTGAAAGGGGATCTTTTTGAAACATATAAGATTATTAAGGGTTTGGACACACTAGAGGCAGGAAACTTGTTCCCAAATGTTGGGGGAGTCCAGAAATTGGGGCCATAGTTTAAGAATAAGTGGTAAGCCATTTAGAACGGAGATGAGGAAAAACTTTTTCACATAAACAGTTGAGAGTGTGAGGAATTCTCTGCCTCAGTGGGTGGTGGAGGCTGGTTCTCTGGATGTTTTCAAGAGAGAGTTGGATAGATCTCTTAGGGATAGCTGAGTTAAGGGATATGGAGAGAAGGCAGGAATGGGGTACTGATTGTGGATGATCAGCCATGATCACATTGAATGGCGGTGCTGGCTTGAAGGGCCGAATGGCCTACTCCTGCACCTATTGTCTATTATCAGTCTATTATCTATTATTTGTGCACTGTGGACGACTTGATTTTATTCTTGTATGGTCTTTTCTTTCATATGGTTAGCAGGCAAACAAAAGTTGTTCACTGTGACAATAATAAACAACAACAATAATAATAGCAATAATCACAAACTGAGCATCTTTCCCAGGTGAAAGATCTAATAGATGGGATTAGCTCGGATGGAGCATTTTCAAGGTCGACATTAATGATTTGAGCCAAAGAGCCTGTTTTTGAGCCGTATGATTCTCTGACTATAATTTATAAGTTCAAACGTTATAGGAACAGCATTAAGCCATTCGGCCCATCGAGTCTATTCAATCATGACTCATTTATCTTGCCCTTTCAACCCTTTTCTCCCTCCTTCTCCCCATAACCCCTAACTCCACTTACTAATCAAGAATCTGTCAATCTCCACCTTAAAAATATATATTTAAATTAAATTAAATTTCTTTATTTATATAGCACATTTTTAGTCAACTTGCATTGACCCCAAAGTGCTTCACATAATTACATTCACACACACAGGCAAAGGTGGGTGAAGTGTCTTGCCCAAGGACACACACAGGCAAAGGTGGGTGAAGTGTCTTGCCCAAGGACACAACGACAGTATGCACTCCAAGCGGGATTCGAACCAGCTACCTTCCGGTTGCCAGCCGAACACTTAGCCCATTGTGCCACCTGACATTGTATATAGTGCCTTATAAAGCTTCAGCATTCCATCCCTCTGTTTATATACTATCTGACCATTTGTGGAATGTCATCCTAAAGTAACTATCTAATTTACTTCCAAGTGGGGTATTCAAGAATACAACCACTCGCAGTGTGTAAGTGATCTCCTCACTTAGCCAGAGGCAACATTTAGTTGCAACCATTAAATCTAAATATATAATTGTTCAATTGCATTTTTTATTTAGATTTGAACTGCTGAATAAATTAGCTGTGAGACAATTGTTTGACTATTTATTTAGTTCTGAGTGAACAGTTTAGAGAAACACTGATCTCTCCATGCTACTGACTTAAACACAGCCAGAGAAAAAATGAATGGGCTTCCAATGATGCACAGTATGAAAATCCAGGCACTAATATGAAATGTAGCATTCCTTCTCAATGGCCAGCACAGACGTTATGAGATGAACAGCTTCCTTCTCTGCTGGAACGGTAGGATTTTAAAAAAAGTGATGATTTTAAGCCCTCGATTCCTCATGATTATTTTTTTTAAGAGATACATCAGGATACCAAAGAGATACTTCTGGCTCTGTAAAGCGGCCTTTTCACGGGGCGACTTGACGCAAGAGTTAACCGGAGTTTAACATCGTGGGAACCTCGTGCGATAACAGTGCGGCATTCGTGGACCACCGTGGACCACCGTAGCGCTAACGGCAGGTCATCGTGTAACTTGGTCACTCGGGAGAAAATTCAAGAAAGTTTGAATTTCTCCAAGAGTGACTTGTACACTTGTGGTTGAGTATTGCAACATTATATGAACGTAGTGGCCAATGCGATATCCGTAATAACTCTTGCGGGTACCGTGGGAACTCCTGCGAACGGTGAACCCGGAAGCTGGACAGAGGGTACAGAAGGTGAGTAAAAATTATCTTATGTGGGATTGAATTTAAAAAATAAATAAAAATAAAGATTTGCATCCGCATATGGACATCAACTTATTCATGAGTTATGTTAATGAGATTCAAGAAAATAACTATAATCTTTAAAAGGGACTTTAAAAGGGACTTTACTGAAAGGTTACGCATTTTTATGGTCCGTGAGAAATTCTTCACATGTACTTCTTTGAGAGATACAGGTCGGAGTCCTCGGGTCCAGGGGTCCGGAACGCTACCAATCAATGTTGTACAGAGACCCGTGTAAGGAGTGAACTGCACATGCTGGTTTAAACCGAAGACAGACACAAAAAGCTGGAGTAACTCAGCGAGTCAAGCAGCATCTCTGGAGAAAAAAAGCTGATGTTTCGGGACGAGACACATCTTCAGACTCAATTCCGATTAGGCTGTCTGAAGAAGGGTTCCGGTGTTGGGGGAGTCCAGAACCAGGGTCCCAGTTTTACAGTCTACCGTGGGAACTCTTTAACTCAGTAAAGTAAAGTAGCCTTTATTGTCATATCAGCGCACAGGCAGCAGTTGACTGTTGCTCTATTCAGTTTCCCAGGGGGTCGGGACGGGACTGGAGTTGGGAGAGAAAGGTGGGGGAGTCGAGGGAGAGGAAGGGGAGACAGATGGGGGTGTCTTCATTTACTGACGGCGGGTGTCTGTCACTGAAACAGGCAGGTGAGATTTCACATCCACCTTGTGTGTGCCTCTCTCTCTCTCTCTCCCTCCCTCTTACACAGGCTGAGAGACTCTGCCTCTGTGAGTGTACGTCTCTTTCTCCCCCTTTCCCACACACAGTAAGACCGAGGTACTGTGCTCAGTCCATCTGTGTCTCCCACATACACAGTAAAATATGTCTCCAAATGAGCCAATTCAACCAAGGGAGGATATATATAGTGTGTGAAAAAAAAAGTTACATCATTTGTGTCACGTGTAGTTCACGATGTTCATTCAAGATTTAACGGGAAAGCTCGGGGAACGGACAAGTCACTCGCACAAATAGCAGAAATGCCGAGTACCGTGGGAACTCTTTAGCTACTGTCGTTATATCGTGCGAGACTCGTGCTGGACCACGACCTCTTCACTCTGGTGACATCTTGCGTCAACTTGCCCCGTGAAAAGGCCGCTTAAGTCTAAGCCGATCATCGGTTCACACTAGTTCTATGTTATCCCACTTTCTCATGCACTCCCCACACACTTGGGGTAATTTACAGTGGCCAATTAACCTACAAACCTGCACACTTTTGGGATGTGGGAGGAAGTTGGAGCACCAGGAGGAAACCCAAGGCAGCACCTGTAGTCAGGATTGAACCCGGGTCTCTGGTGCTGTGAGGCAGCAGCACTACCGGCTGCATCACTGTGCTGCCCCTCTGCTCCAAGTAAAGGAACGGCTTACATTTAATACAGAATAGTAGACATTAATGACATCAGAAATTACCCAATTGAATCATTGGGTCCTTGAGAGCACAAAATGGCTACTAGGCTAATCCCATTCCCTATCTACCACTCGCCAGGCTTTGTCCAGCCCCGCAACTATTTTCCAGCTTTCTCTGCCCTACACCTAACAGTGTGAAGAAGGGTCCTGACTGATATCGTCATCTGTCCATTCATTCCACAGATGCTGGCCGACCCATTGAGTTGCTCCAGCACTTAGTACTTTGCTCAAGATTCCAGCATCTGCGGTTTCTCGTGTCTCCAATCCTCTTCTCTTGTTCTGGTGCATTGCAAGGTCAACTTGAGAAGCAGTTTTTTCACCATCCCAATGTTGATGAAGTGCCCTTCAAGTGTTCATCCAGATACATTGTGAGCACAATGAGATTTTCTGGCCCCATCATCCTTTCAAGCAGTGAGTTCCAAACCTGCACCACTCTTCCATAAACTTATCTTCCCTCGTATTTCCCACTCAAATCCATGTTCCCAAGCCCATACAGAGTGTGGTGGGTATATGAAATGAGCTGCCAGAAGAGGTAGTTGAGGCAGGATCTATAACAGCACTTAAATACATTTGGACAGGTACATGGATAGGAAAGGTTTAGAGGGATATGGGCCCTAGGCAGATGGGACTAGATAGATATCGCATCTTGGTCGGCTTAGGCAAGTTGGGCCGAATGGCCTGTTTCCATGCTGTTGGCATCTATAACTCTATTATCAATTACTCTGCAAAAGGAAGTTTCTTCCTGTATCCCCTGCCTACTTCATCTGTTTTAACAGGGTAAATTAATTCATTGATGACAGTTTAAAAAACTCACAAAGAAAATTATGTGTTTTTCCCTCATTCCTAAAGTAGCTGACTAAAACTACAACATTGAGGGATTCACATTTCCCTGTCAAATAATTAAATCTATCAATTTTAGCCTCTTAATGTTCTTCAAAACACAAAGTGCTAGAGGAACTAGCACTTATTACTCGTCCCCAATTAACCATGAATATACTAGAACAGTGGACCCCTTCAAGTGAAGTTAAGAGTCAACCATATTAGTACTGGTCTAGATTTGCACAGACCAGATTGACTTTAGACTTAAGATTTTACACTCTAGAGACACAGCGTGGAAACAGGCCCTTCGGCCCACCAAGTCCACGCAAATCAGTAATCACTCCATACACTCTCACCTTCCTACACGCAAAAGACAATCACAAGTGTACTTTTGTTAAACAAATGAACACTACTGTTTATAGATTCTTGTCTTCATCGAAGAGGACACATGATCAATTCTGCCCTTGAACTCCCTGTAACCCCGTGGAAAATCACAGCACAAGAGGTGCTTCACGCTTAGTGCAGAACAATCTTCCTTGATTTCAATTAAACGAGTAATGGAACTGATATAAAATACAACCTCAACACATGGCATACCTGTAATTGAGTGCTTGAGTTTGAGATTATCTGGATTTGAACCATCAGGAACAGCACAGCCCAGTAATCGATAGACAGCCCTTTGATAGACCCATAGTAATGGCTTCAATAAATCATTAATGTCCTAATGATTCTTTTCTAACTTTAAAAACATAACGGAATTGAAAGACTGAAAATTATTCTCCGTATTGATCAACAGCTAGTTTTCTTTGCAATAAGAACATTGGGCGGCACAGGGGCACAATGGTAGAGTTGCTGCCTTACAGCGGCAGAGACCCAGGTTCGATTCTGACTACGGGTGCTGTCTGTACAGAGTTTGTACATTTGCTCTGTGACCACATGGGTTTCCTCGGGGTGATCACTAGTCAGCGGGACCCGGTGGGCCGAGGGGCCTGATTCTGCGCTGTATTTCTGAACTAAACTAAACTTTTAAACATAAGAGAATAGGAGCAGGTATAGGCCACTCAGCCCCTCAAGCCTTTCCCACTATTCAACAGAGGCGTATTGCACAGAATCAGGCCATCAGCCCACGCCGACCAAAATGTCCCATTTACACTAGTCCCACCTGCTCGTATTTTACCCATATCTTTCCTATCCATCAATATAATCATGGCTAATCTACCGCAAACCTCATCTCCTCTTTTGTGCTTGTTCACAATAGTCCTCAATTCCTGATCTTTCATAAATTTATCTCTGAACGCCCCTAATGATGTAGACTCCACAATCTTCCAGGGTAGTGAAATCCGGATTGGGTGGCACAGAGGCACAGCTGGTAGTGACAAAATTACCCTTCTGCTGACTTTATAATAATCAAACTGAATTACTACTGTCCTGTACCCCTCAACATATGCATGCATCAACCCATGTAGTAGGACATGCACCCCTACTACATGGTTGATGCATAATTTAAGCTTGAGCTATGGTTGCAACTCTTAGCATCAATATAGTTTACTTTAGTTTAGAGATACAGCGTGGAAACAGGCTCTTCGGCCCACCGAGTTCGTGCAGACCAGCGATCACTGCACTAACACTATCTTATACACACTAGGGACAATTTCCATTGATACCAAGCCAATTAGCCTGCAAACCTGTACATCTTTGGAGTGCAGGAAGAAACCAAAGATACAATATGGGGAAAAAGCAGGAACGGGGTACTGCTTTTGGATAATCAGCCATGATCATATTGAAAGGCGGTGCTGGATCAAAGAGGCCAAATAGCTTGCTATTTTCTATGCATTCTATCTCGGAGAAAACCAATGCAGTCATGGGGAGAACGTACAAACTCCATACAGACAGCACCCATAGTCTATATCGAACCAAGGTTACTACTGCTGTAAGAGCTGTAAGGCAGCAACTCTGACGCTGTGCCACCTATAGTTTGCCTGAGGTTTGCTGACTGACCTTTTCTGTGTTAGACTCCCAGGAATAGAAAGTGCATTGCCCACAACCTGCGAGCACAAAGATGGCCACACATCTGATGAAGGTTTGTGGAACCCAAACCTTGACTGTTTCTTTTTTCACAGTAGCTGCCTTGCCTGCTGATTATTGCCTTTACCTCAGGAGAGGATAAACGCTTGTTGAGAGCTTTTTGAGATTAAAGGAGGTTCCAAACCACCATGTGCTGGAAAATAGTAAGATTAAACGAGAATTTACCAGTTTGAAGTTTGATCTGTATTTTATGAGGAGTTACGATGAGGGATTACGTGAAGAACCCCACCACGACGCATGCGTGTCATTCTTCAAAGCAGCGGTGTGAAATCACAGATAACTGTAATGATTAAACATAGTAAGATTAGAGAAGAGATACCAGTTAAGTATATGATCAAGGGTGGGAGCGGAGGGCACGTAATCCCTCATCGTAACTCCTCATAAAATACAGATCAAACTTCAAACTGGCAAGTTCTCGTTTAATCTTACTATTTTACTTCGGAGTCACGTGAGTGACTACGTGAAGATTTTAAAGCTCTGTGATTTAATGCCGTGGAAACGAGTCCATGGATCACGTCTGCCTTGATGACTGTAGGAGGAATTGTGTTAACATAATTTGGACATGAATTCGACATTGAAATCATAAAATTTATTAACACAAATTTATAACCCCTTTTTATGGGTTTGAATTAATTCACAGAACTTAAAATTGTTTCTGCAAACGTTCCAGGTTTCATTACTGGTTTATTGTAAAATAATTGGAATGTTTTTTCCCCCCCCAGACCATCCTGCTGCCTTGAGGATTTGGTCCATTGGGACATCCAACTGTATCGCTGCCGATGTAGCTGCAGCCCTGGTGGAATGAGATTTAAAATATTAGTATCCACCCCAGCCTGTGTTAGCACCTGTTTCAGCCATCTTGAGATGGTCTGGACTGTCACTCTTTTGTGTGGTTGCTAGTGGCTGACCAAAAGTGCCTTCTCATTGCCTCTTAGGATATTCGTTTTCTCCATGTATAACGACAGACTATATAACGACAGCCTCTTACTATACACAGACGGTCATCTGTTGGGTATGACCTAAATTGTATATTGAGGCCTGCTGATCCCTATCTGTTCTGCTTACTAACTCATAGATATGAAACGTAATATTTTCTGTTGAGGAAGTCGTGTTGTCCAGTCTTAGTTTATGCAGTGACTGTGCCCTTTGTGCCGTGACCAATGCCATTAGCATGACTGTTTTTCATGGCAGTCTGTGTAGGGACAGAGCTGTTGCTGGAGACCAATTCCTGAGCATCTTCAGGATAATAATTACATCCCATATTTGGGAGTACCTGGTTCTTGGGGGATTAGTATTAAAAATTCCCCTCATAAGTTTTGTTACCAGTGGGTGAGTCCCAACAGAGTAACGCTCTGTCCCCTGCCATAGGTAAGTCGATAGGGCACTTCTGGCGCAGTTGATGGCACTGTTATGGGGCTTTTTCACGGGGCGAGTTGACGCAAGATGTCACCAGAGTAAAGTGGTCGTGGTCCAGCACGAGTCTCGCACGATATAACGGGGGGTAGATAAAGAGTTCCCACGGTACTCGGCATTTCTGTTATTTGTGCGAGTGGTTTGTCCGTCTCCCGAGCTTTCGCGTTAAATCTTGAATGAACATCGTGAACTACACGTGACACAAATGATGTAACTTTTTTTTCACACACTATAAATATCCTCCCTTGGTTGAATTGGCTCATTTGGAGACATGTTTTACTGTGTATGTGGGAGACACAGACAGGGCCGGTGCTAGGAATTGCGGGGCCCAATTAGAAAATTGATGGCGGGGCCCCTACTCTAGAAAAGTAAAAATTTATGTATGTTTATATTTTGTGTAGTATGCTCGTCTTTAACCAAAAAAAACATTAAATGCTTGATATACTAAAATGTTGAAAAACTATATGAAAGTGTCACACATCTAATAAAATGAGCGGCACTTTGAAAGATTGAATGTGTGTGTGTGTGTGTGTGCGTGTGTGTGTGTTTATGGGTGTATGCGATTGTGTCTCTGTGTCTGTGTGACTGAGTGTGTGTGTTTGTGTGTATGCGTCTGTGTGTGTGCGTGCATGGCCGGCCTTAGGGGGTTTAAACGGTTTAGAGATGTTTAGAGGGCTTCAGATGGGTTCAGGTGTGTTTACAATTGTTTAGAGGGGAATAGAGGGAAATAGGGGGGCTAGAGGGGGTTTAGAGGCGTTCAGAGGGTCCCAGAGGGGTTTAGAGACGTTATAAGCCCCCCGTGAGAAATTGTATTTCTCTGAAATTGAAGATAGACATAAAGCTGGAGTAACTCAGCAGACAGGCAGCGCAGCGACTCTGGAGAGAAGACCCTTCTTCAGACCGAACTGAACTCGCGTCGGTGAGAGTACTTGTGATTGTCTGAAGAAGGGTCTCGACCAGAAACACAACCCTCTCCCCAGAGCCGCTGCCCGTCCCGCTGAGCCACCTTCAACTTCAGAGCCAAACAAAAAACACAGAGTGCTGGAGGAACTCAGCGGGCCAGGCGAATGCCTCACCAGCTGAGTTTCTCCAGCATTTTTGTCTACCGCTAAACATCAATGATTCCGGGAATGCTGAGGGGACAGGGTAATAGAGAGGGAGTAGGAGAGCTAGAGAGAGACGAGACGGGGAGCGGAAGAGAGAGCGCGAGAGAAAGAGGGAGGGAGGGAGTGAGCAAAAGACAGAGAGACACAACGTGGGTCGGTAGGTGAATGACTAACCTGCACACCAGGAAGAAGCCCCTTCTCGCGGTCCGGGGCCCTCACTCATGATGGTGAGTTAAATGAAATTCTCAACGTGTCATCGATCTACATTCCTCAGTAAATGTAATTGTGTTTTAAACAAGTATTAATGACGCCGCGTGAATTTTATTCAAAGGAACACGGCGTCATTCAATGAGTCTGAAGAAGGGTTTCGGCCCGAAACGTCGCCTATTTCCTTCGCTCCATAGATGCTGCTGCACCCGCTGAGTTTCCCCAGCAATTTTGTGTACCTTTGATATTCCAGCATCTGCAGTTCCCTTTTGAACACGGCGTCATTAATACTTGTTCAAAACACTATAATGTTTACTGAGGAATGTGGATAGATGCAGATTCATGACTTCGCATAACAAGGTGTTAACTACTTACCGTTAAGAAGTGCTAACAGCACTAGTTAACAAATCGTTTGTGTATGATGGCCGTGCAGCGGTTGTTATGCATGTTCGTTTAAAAAAAATCCGGATGGCGAATTAAAAAAAATCTTTATTTAACAAAGAGAATTCGTATTTCCGTACGAAATACTGAACATTAGTGCGGGGCCCCCATTAGGCGCGGGGCCCAATTGGGAGCAATCGGTCAAATCGGCTTAACGCCGGCCCTGGACACAGATGGACTGAGCACAGTACCTCGGTCTTACTGTGTGTGGGAGAGGGGGAGAAAGAGACGTACACTCACAGAGGCAGACTCTCTCAGCCTGTGTAAGAGGGAGGGAGAGAGAGAGAGAGGCACACACAAGGTGGATGTGAAATCTCACCTGCCTGTTTCAGTGATAGACACCCGCCGCCAGTAAATGAAGACACCCCCATCTGTCTCCCCCTCCTCTCCCTCGACTCCCCCACCTTTCCCTCCCAACTCCAGTCCCGTCCCGACCCCCTGGGAAACTGAATAGAGCAACAATATAGATATAGAAACTGAAACAATATAGAAACTGAATAGAGCAACATGGCAAAAACATCTCTGACATGCTTTAACCCCTTTCTTTGAGATTTTCTGGGAGCCATCTCTGCAAGTGTTCCTGTTAAAAAGATTATCCAACAATGACAATTAGGTGGGACGTCCTCGAAGGACACATGTTCCCTTGTCGATATTGAGACCACCTTTTTTACTCACCTTTTCTGTCCCCTCTGTCCAGCTTCCGGGTTCACCGTTCGCAGGAGTTCCCACGGTACCCGCAAGAGTTATTACGGATATCGCACTGGCCACTACGTCCATATAATGTTGCAATGCTCAACCACAAGTGTATAAGTCACTCTTGGAGAAATTCAAACTTTCTTGAATTTTCTCCCGAGTGACCAAGATACACGATTACCTGCCGTTAGCGCTACGGTGGTCCACGGTGGTCCACGAATGCCGTACTGTTATCGCACGAGGTTCCCACGATGTTAAACTCTGGTTAACTCTTGCGTCAAGTCGCCCCGTGAAAAGGCCGCTTAACTGAGCCCCTCATCATAGTGGAGGCCTGCCAGATATTCCAGAACAGACGGGATGTTCATATCTCTGTAGGTGATGTTGTTTTTATGGCAGTGCATCGCCCACTTCCTGATTTAGACCAGATACTGTTTTTTGGTTGGTACACAAAATTGCTGGGGAAACTCAGCGGGTGCAGCAACATCTATGGAGCAAAGGAAATAGGCGACGTTGGTCTGAAGAAGGGTTTCGGCCCGAAACGTCGCCTATTTCCTTCGCTCCATAGATGCTGCTGCACCCGCTGAGTTTCCCCAGCAATTTTGTGTACCTTCGATATTCCAGCATCTGCAGTTCCCTTTTGAACACTGTTTTTTGGTTGACTGGCTTTGGGCCGCCGAGATCATGTTCACTGTTCGGTCCGTCAGTCCCAGTTGTAGTAGAGGTGTTTTTATTACTCTACAAATTAATAAGTTCAAATGTTTATGGCATGGGTGGCTATCCCTTGCTACGGGATGTAGCAATAAATCTGGTCTATGTGGGATGGTGATACATGGTTCTAATACCATGTTTAATACCACTGGGAACCATGGTTGAGTAGGCCAATCGGGTACTACCAATACCAGACGCAGAGTCTTGTTGTATTTTCCTTAATACCCGACTGATGAGGCAGAAAGGAGGGAATGCGTAAATAAACAATTCCCCCCCCCCCCCCCCCCCCCCCCCCCCCCCCCCCAATGCAGTGAAAATGCATCTGTCGCCGCTGCCCCAGGGTCTGGTTCCCATGAAACATAATTTGATAACTGGTGGTTAAGTCTGGATGCGAATAGATCGATATCTGGTGTTCCATATTTTGCTGTAATATCAGCAAATACTTTTTTATTCAACATCCATTCGGTGTTTTCATTAAATTTGCGTGACCTGGTGTCTGCCACTAAATTTAGTCTTCCTGGTAGGTAAGTGGCTGATATCCAAATATCTCTCTGGATACACCATTGCCAAATTGTATTAGCCAGATTGTCCCATGATGTCGATTTGTTTCCACCCATGTGGTTAATGTATGCTACCACGGTGGTATTGTCTATCTGTAGTCTAACATGCTGGTGATATGACCCAGTACAATATGACTTTAGGCCATGGAATGCACCCAACATTTCCAGGTAGTTTATGCCCAGTGTAAGTAATAATGATGTCTCCTGAGCAGTCCAACTACCTCCACAGCTGGTGATGGTATTGGTGGCTCCCCACCCAAGTGCACTGGCATCAGTTTGTAGTATCATGGAAGGGTTACTGACAATGATTGGATTGGAACAAAGCCAGATGTTATCTATCCACCATTTTAGTTCCATTTTAGCTTGATTGGTAGTTTCATAGGTCTGTCAAAGTGACCTGCATTAATTTAGAGTGCTTGTATTTTTGCTCTCTGTAAGTTTAGGTAATGTAGAGGTCCAAATTGTGTGGCTGGAAAGGCAGCCACCATTTTGCCATTTACGTTTGCTACCAATCTGATGGATGGTTTGCTGATGTCAATGAGGTTATTGCAAGCCTCTATTAAATCTCTAGCCTTTCCCTTAGGCAGAGTCACCGACATGTGAACTGAGTCAATGGTGAAACCCCAAATAGTCCATAGTAGTGGAAGGCGTTAGTTTAGATTTAACTGGATGGATAATAAATCCCAGTTTTTCAAATAACTGTTTTGTGGCTGTTACAGTTTGTTTGGCTAATTCCAAAGTTTTGCCCACAATGAGTATGTCATCTAAATATGCCATGACCATGTGTTTACGTTTCCGTAGAAACGCTAGGGCTGGTTTCAAAATTTTTGTGAACAGCCTGGGGCTGATGATAAGCCATTTGGCAGTGCTTTATACTGCCAACGTTGTCCCATCCAGTTGAATTTTAAGTAACATCTATGGTCACCTCGTATAGGCACTGAATAGTAAGCATCTTTTAAATCGATGCTGACCATGAAGTAACCTTTGGAAATTAATTGTTTAGCAGTAACAAAGGTATCCATTTTGTCAGATCTATGATGATGCGACAACCATTTGTTTTTGATAAATATATTGGACACGAATTCTAATGGTTCGTGTTGAGTTTTCTCAATTACACCTTTTATGTAAAGCCGCTCCAGTTCAGCTTGCGCTTTTGATTTTTCTTTATCATAAGGCACGAACATTCGGTTCAGTATATGTTGAACTGGAGGGCTGTACTTGTGTATGAACTCTATTGTATATCCCTGGATACTGCTTAAGATGTAAGTATCGGTTGTTAACATGCTCCATGCCTTCGGAAAAGAGTGTAATCTCCACCCAACCTCCATGCTCCCTGTATTTTGTAGGGAGCCAGACCCACCTACCTCCATAGTTACCAGTGGCAGGTTTACTTCTTTTTGTAGGTTCTTCGCTGCTGTTGTTGCGCTGGTGTCTGGATTTTCGGTTTGGTTGGCGTTGGAGGTCCCCGCATCTTCCAAGAAGGCCGGCCTGGGCCATGGCCTAAAAAAGACTCATGTTTTGAGTACCGGGCATTCGAGCTTTCACCAGTTCTGCTGGTGGGTGCGTAGGGTGCTGTCTTTGGCTGTAGTGGGTTCCAGTAGGTTCTCTTGTTCCTGCACCCCTTGCACACTTGTCTTTCCTTCTGCGGACCCCTCTTCCAGGTCAGCCCAGAACTGACCCGCAGTGCTCCCCTCTGATGAGGTAGAAGTACTGTGCAGCCCTTCAAGAGGTACTGCTGTGGGTTTATCATAGGGCCCACAGTGACCCGACACCATCTCCCGGAGTCTGTCACGTTGGAGCAAATGCTCCACACACCGCTCCATCCGGCTCCAGCGCTCTCGGGCGCTGGCCGCCCGCGGTTGTTCAAAGTTGGACTCCTCTGATTCCACGACCTTGTTTGTTTTTGTGTCTAGCCTTACCGCCCGGCCGCATGGATCTGGCCGGTGCGGAGGCGACATCGGGCACAGCTGAGCCCACTATCGGTGATCCGCGTGCCGCTGGCTGCTGCTGGCTGCCCGCTGCTCCGCGGTCCTCCCTCACCAGCTTTGTCCTTACTGCCCTTCCGTGGAGTGGATCTGGCCGGTGCGGAGGCGACATCGGGCACAGCTGATCCCATCTAGCCCACCAGCTTTGTCGCAGCCCATTGGTTTCTCCACCTGTAATCAGCATGGTAAAAACACAAAAAGACCGCAGCTCTTACCTGCAGGTCCAGGTTAAAATTGTCGCTACGGGGGGACGTCGTTCCACCCCGCCTCCTGCCGTTTTTGACTTGTCCAAAAAGTCGATGGCCCCATTCTGAATAGCCTCCCGCCCGGCCGTGGTGTTCTGGCCAGCGCGGGACCAAAAGTCGGCACAGCTGATCCCTTACGGGGCTTGTGCCTTCAGCTGCTGCTGGCTCCCGCAACTTCGCGGTCCTCCCCAGCCAGCTTTACTCGCAACACTTGTGGACACTATTTTGTCCAGCTTCCCCCCCTGTGAAAAAACAGCGCGGGGAACAAAACTACCGCAGAGTAAATTTCTTACCTGCAGGTCGCGGTTTCAAACTTACCGCTGCGGGGGAACGCTCCCCCCCCCCGCCTGTCGTTTCGCAAGCGTGAAAGCGATATGACACGCATGCGTCGTGGCGGGGTTTTTCACGTAGTCACTCATGTGACTCCGAAGTAAAATCAGTGGTGGACGTGTATTGTCCAAAGTGCTGTAGGAAGGAACTGCAGATGCAGATAAACCGTAGACAAACACAAAATGCTGGAAGAACTCAGCGGGACAGGCAGTATCAAATGGGTGACGGAAGAAGGATCTCGGCCCAAAAAGTCACCCATTCCTTCTCTCCAGAGATGCTGCCTGGCCCGCTAAATTCCTCCAGCTTTTTGTGTCTGTCTTCGGTTTAAACCCGCATTAAGCCACCAAAGTCTAGAAAATTAAGAGTCTATAGAGGCTGTACATGATTACAATCTAGCTGTCCACAATATACAGATACAGGACAAAGGGAAGAACATATGGTCCAAAATAAAGTCCAGTAAAGTCCAGTTCAACAGTCACCAATGATATTCAGGACCTCTCTCTGGTTCGTGATAGGATAGTTCAGTTGCCTGATAACAGCGAGGAAGAAACTTCCTAAATCTGGAGGTATGCGTTTTCAAACTTCTATACCTCTTGCCTGATGGGAGAGTTGGGAAGAGGGAGTGACCAGGGTGACACTCATCCCTGATTATGCTGGTGACCTTGCCGAGGTTTAACAAAGAAAATGGAAAGGGCGTGCTGTCATGTGGCCTCTTGAACCTGCTCCTCCATTCAATAAGATCGCAATAGATCTGATCTTGGCCTCAACTCCAGTTTCTGGTCTGTTCCCCATAACCCTCGACAGTCTAAGAAGAAGACTGAGCCATAGATTGAAGGCTGTTATCCTTGAGTCACTGTACCCATTGATCGGGACACCACAATGCAGAGGTTCTTTGAACTGAACAATGGAAAATACTCTCCAAATGTTCACGCTGAATCAACAGTAAATTCATTATGGTGGACCTTTTATTCCAGCAGTTACACGATAAGTGAAGTGTGACATTGGAATCTTTTTTCCTCCACACCAAACCCATTTCTGTGCAGTCGTGGGCACTTCATGGAAATTGGTTTTGGCTGTCAATCTGTAAAAATGTCACTTTTGTATTAGTCTTCAATAGTGGCTCTGAAAGCACTGTTGAACTAAACTATCAGCTTGGTCCATCAAATCAATGACACCTATTTCCTGCTGCACCACATTCTGAAATTCCCATACCTGGTTTTTATACGCATCGGATATAAATGGAGATGAAGCCTTCAAATCACTTCTAATACCACGGATATTAGTTCCGCTGTTTTCCATTTCTGGAACAGAAGATAACTACAACAGATAATGGTAGTCACCTGGAGGAATAATGTGATGTCAACATCGTTTTTTGATATTTTCAATCTGCAAAACCAGACGTGGGGAATCGAATCATATCCGGTGACCTTTTTTGATGCAAACTACACTGGTCAGCAGGCAAATATGAATATAATGGAAGATAGACACAAAAACCTGGAGTAACTCAGCGGGTCTAGAAGCATCCCTGGAGGAAAGCAATAGGTGACTTTTCGGGTCGAGACCCTGCTTCAGACTGAGTACCAAACCTGTACATCTGTGGAGTGTGGGAGTAACCCGGAGTACCCGGAGAAAACCCACAAGGTTACAGGGAGAATGTAACAAAGTACAGGTAGCACTCCCAGTCAGAATCGAACCTGGGTCCCTGGCACTGTAAGGCTTACAACTTTACCGCTGCGCCACTGTGCCGCCCCAAGTGTGGTAAGATTATCTAGAACTGCTCTGTGTGAAGGAATTCATAGTTCATTAAATATTCACTGACAGGTGAACAAGATATAGGGCAGCACAGAGGGTGCAGCAGGTAGATCTGCTGCCTCACAGCACCAGAGACCCAGGATCAATCCTGACCTTGGCTGTGTGTAGTTTGCACGTTCTCCTATGATTATGTGGGCTTCCTCCGGGTTCTCCGGTTTCCTCTCACATTCTAAAAGACTTCCGGTTTGTAGGTTAGATAGCCCTCTGTAAATTGCCGCTAGTGTGCAGAGAGTGGTTAAGAAAGTGGGATAACGTAGAACTAGTGTGAACAAGTGATCTATGGTTGGCATGGCCTCGGTGTGCCGAAGGGCCTGTTCCATGCTGTATCTCTAAACCAGACTAAATTAAACTAAACTAAACTAAACCAAACCAAATTAAGGTGTAATTGATGTTGCATTCAGAAGCTGAAGTAAGGCCCGGAAATTGTGGCTAATATGGTATTTTGTTTTGCATTCTAATAAGCAGATTCATAAATTAGATCCAGCACAGAGTCTGGCCTTTCAGCCCACTGAGTCTTTGCTGGCTTTTTGCAAAGGCAATCCAGCCCCATTTCTCAGGTTCCCGAAGATCAATAACAGCCTCTTTCCAACGGCCGTAGGGCTCTTCAACATATGGAAGAATAACATCTCACTAAATTCTGCCACTGGAAACATTGAGAATTTATCATTATCTATCTCCCCCACACCTATCCCCAATCCCACTCTACCACCCCTAAGATTTATTAATGTGATCACATACCTGTATCATCTATTGACTCTCAGTCTGAAGAAGGGTCTCGATCCGAAATGTCACCCATTCCTTCTATCCAGAGATGCTGCCTGTCCCACTGAGTTACCCCAACATTTTGTGTCTATCTAATGTGTAAACCAGCATCTGCAGTTGCTTCCTACACATTTATGGTTGCGTTAATACGTGCTGCTAGTTTCGATGTGTTTAGTGTTTAGAGATACAGTGTGGAAACAGGCCTTTCAGTCCACCGAGTTCACGCCAACCATCGATCACCAGTTCATATCAGTTCTAGGTTACTCCACTTTCGCATCCACTCCCTACACACTAAGGACAATTTACAGAAAGCCAATTAAACTACAAACCCGCTCATCTTGTGGGAGGAAAAAGGAGCACCTGGAGGAAACCCATATGGTCACAGGGCGGTTATGCAAACACTGCACGAACAGCACCGATAGTCAGGATCAAACCCGGGTCTCTGGTACTGTAAGGCAGCAGCTCTACCCCTGCGCCACTGTGCCACCACTGAGGTAAGTCTGGCGTTTATAGTCCAATTATTGTTACCCTGTGAACTAAAGATTTGCAAGGCAATTACATGGGAAAATAATCTGTCGATCACCTTATTCTATGACAGCTCAGTACGTATCATATTAGTGCTGCTTAATCTGCCTTGCCCATATATTTCTATAGTTCATACCTCTACAATATAAACAATAAATGCTGCCAAGAATTAACATGAGATTAAGCCAATACTACATTTGTCATACTGCAATTATCTTTTGATAGGTTTACCATGTACAAACTGTACCGATCAAACAACACTTGGTGGAGATTTTTCACATGTTGAGAAAATAAACGCCCTGAAGTGTTTGATTATTTCAATGACCAGTGTTTGTAAATCACCCATCTTGTCAGCTCAGATTCATTCAAGATTTTAATAATAACTGCGGGAAGAAACTCATTTTGTGCAGACAACAATAAACCCAATGATTCATCAATTACTTTGCTCTGTTTTGCAAATATTGCTGGCATGAATCCTGAGGTCCTACATTTCCAATCCATTCTGATCATCCTTTATGAAGCATACTCCTCTGCTGTGTTTTCTGTGCTGGCTTCAGTTCAAGCAGACTTTGCAATATCTCATCTGGAAGTTGGTGGAGTTTGATAATAAATTATAGACTTAAATTGATGTTTATTCTCAAAGGTTAAGTGTGAAAGCTGGCCCACAGTCTGGGAAACCCAGTGTTGAAGCCTTTCTTGCTTCTGCCTTCTTTTTCTCCTTTAATACATGCAAAAAGTATGGATTTCGGTATAGGTATTGATTTATTATTGTCATGTCTAACGAGATACAGTGAACAACTATGCAGTCAAATCATACTATAGAGGCGGGACAATGACAGTGGTAGAGTTGCAGCTTTACAGCGCCAAAGATCCGGGTTCGATCCTGACTATGGATGCAGTTTGTATGTTCTCCCTCTGACCACGTGGGTTTTCTCCAGGTGCTTCGGTTTTCTCCCACATCCCAAAGACGTGCAGGTTTGTAGGTTAATTGGCTTCTGTAAATTGTATCATAGTGCCCAGGATGGAGCTCGTGTACGGGGTTATCGCTGGTCAGCGTGGACTCAATGGACTTAAGGGCCTGGTTCCTCACTGCATCTCTAATTGTTCCGCAGATGCTGCCTGACCTGCTGAGTTTCTCATGCACTTAGTTTTTTTGCTCAAACCATACTGTACACATGTACAATCAAGCCATTACACAATAGCTAGTGAAAAGAACAAAATACCACAGTGCATAAAATAGTGTTACAGTACAATAAATATATTCATTTTATGGAGGATTTGGAAATCATGTTTTTAATTTTCAGTCAGCAATTTTCCAGAGTTGACTGAGTATGGGATTGATCTTCCATGAGGGAGTGTGTTCTCATTTCTTTAAGAGGAAGAAGACACAAAGTGCTGACGTAAATTAGCGGCTCAGGCAGCATCCATGGAGAATATGATCAGGTGATGTTTTGGGTCAGGACCTTTCTTTGTGTCTTTATTTCGTATACCAGCATCTACAGTTCCTTGTTGCTCCATTCACTCATTTATTTTAGCTGACTGTGTAATTTTTCTCTCCTTTCCCACAGTTGCTCAAGCATATTTCCTCACCTCATCACCTTACTGCATGATATTACACATCTTCCCCTAACACGCACCCTGAAAATGACTTGAAGCGATAAGACTTGAGCTCAGACTCAAGCACAAAGAGTCATGGTTTGGGAACCGCTCTGTCGAAGACTGCAATAAATTGTGGATGTAGCCCAGACTATCACACAAGCCAACTCCCCTTCCACTGCTTCCGTGCTGTATGATTCTGTTGATTAATGACTCTAAGATACAACATGGCAAAAGGCCCTTCTGCCCACTGAGTCCATGCTGATCATCAATCACCCATTCACACTAGTTCTATGTTAGCCATTTTGCATTCACACCAGGACAAATTTACAGAGACCAATAAACCCACAAATCCGCACACCTTTGGGATGTGGGAGGAAAATCGAGCACTCGGAGGAACTCAGTGCAGTCACAGAGAGAACATCAAAATGCCACACAGGCATGCACCCGAGATCAGGATTGAACCTGGAGCTCTGGCGCTGTGAGGCAGCAGCTCTACCAGCTGTAACACTGTGCCACCCAAATAGTGTGACGGAACCTGTCCTGCCAATGTCACATTGGCACGTTCCTAAATCAAACACTGCGGTCAGCAAATTCAATCTGAGTTATTAAATGCACTAGATTTAATACTCCAAAAGAAAATGTGCAAAATCCTTCAGTGTAAAATCACTGCATTAATGGAGGTGGCTTCCAAATGCATAAAATAAATTTGAGCTGTATTAACAGTGTACATGAAGAAAGGGCAGCAGCAAAAGTCAGGAGCTCAGATATTAAGCCTGAGCATTGTGAATGAATTTGGCAAGAAAGCTCAGACTGCTGGGAGAAGCTAAACCTGATGTAATGTGAATCATTCATCATAAGGCTGCTGGCTTAGAGAAATAAAATGCTTCAAAAGGGCACGGAGCCTCTGTGTGTACGACTAGACCCAGGCCTGGCAGCTAGACTAGTCTCAGCTGATGTTATTCTGCTGTCATGTCTTCCTTAAAAGTGGCGTCGCGGATAGAGGCTTTTGGCACATTGGCTTTCATCGGTGAGAGTATTGAGTTTAGAGGTTGGAAGGTCAGGTCGTTTTGCAATTATACACTGCAAGATGTTGGTGAGGCCACATTTAGAGTATTGTGTTCAGTTTTGGGCACCATGTTATAGGAAACCCACAGATGCTGGTTTATGCTGAAGATAAACACAAAGTGCTAGAATAACTCAGCCGCATCCCTGGAGATAGAGGATGGGTGACGTTTCAGGGCAGAACCTTTAGACTGAAAGTCGAGGGAGGGGGGTATATTCCTGCCTCCAGTCCTCTCTACTTTCAGTCTGAAGAAGGGTTCTGATCTGAAACATCATGCACCATTTTTCTCCAGGGATGCTGCCTGACCCAATGAGTTACTCCAGCACTTTTTGTCTATCTTAGGAAAGATGTTGTTCAGCTGGAAAGGTTGCAGAAAAGATTCATGAGGATGTTGTCAGGACTCGAGGGCCTGAGCTATAGGGAGAGGTTGAGCAGGCTAGGACTCTATTCTTTGGAGCGCAGGAGGATGAGGGGTGATCTTATAGAGGTGTACAAAATAGTGAGATGATGCTCTGATTTCCTCCAACATCCCAAAGATGTGCAGATTTGCAGGTTAACTGCTTTCTGTATTTGCCCCTGGTGTGCAGGATGCGAAAGTATGATAACATAGAACTTGTGTGTATGGGTAATCGATGGTCGGCATGGACTCAGTGGACCAAAGGGTCTGTTTCCACGTTATATCTGTAAGATGCTTCAAGACACAGCACAGAACAAGGCTATTTGGCCAATCATTTTAGTGACAACCCTCACACCTTGTATTGCTGGGAAAAAAACAACTCGCAATTAAAAATTCAAATTGTTGGTAAATTGGTCGCACATGGAAGACGTAAGAAGAGAGAAAATATTGCCAAAAGTGAATAATGCTTGTTCTGCTATTGTGTGCATTGAGGTGCAGTGATAATCCCTGATGAACAAACAGAGTTTGGTTCTAAGCATAAAATTCTGGCTCCACAGTGCAGAAATTTATTTTTTTTGTGACTCACTTCAAGCCCTTTGAGCGTTCCACACTCCTGAAGCTGTCATCTCAGGTTAACTTTGCCGGTGCAATAATACGAAAATTCCAACATCACACATTTGTAAAATATCATTCTGTGTGCAGTCTTGCGAATCTGAGCACCGTGTATAAATAGAATTCAACACCTGGTGTTGGTGGGATTCCCATCGTTCTACAGGGCATTTGCAGTTGTATTATAAACAAACGCCAAAATGAAAGCCAGTGGGGCCACACCGTCATTAAGCAAAGATTAGACTTTTAAATAGTCTGAAAACATTGTTAGTGTAAAATCTGCTTCAATCTTCAACAGCTGTGAGAGTCCTTGATTGATTTTGATTCCTTATAGCAAAACCTTAAGCTGCTTTACCAAAAGTGTGCAGCGTTTCAACAAACATCTTTAGATAGCAATATGACCTCTATTAACCAGAGGACAAGGGGAGAAAAAGCACGGGAACATGACTATCTGGAGATGCGGACACAAGAAGCTGCAGATGCTGGTTTACCAAAAAAGGACAAAGTGCGGCCTGGACGGCCTGGAACATCGAGCCTCCGTAGAGGCAACTGTGGAGGCCTCAATAGGCCCGACTATGGGTGGGCATTGGGGATGGGACTGGACTTTGTGCCTTCCCCCATAATGGGAACCATTGTGGGGGGATGTTTTTATGTTAAAGCTATTTATTATTGTTATGTTTGTATTCTATTTTATATGTGCTGCATTGGCAAAAAGAATTTCACTACATCTAGGTGTATGTGACAATAAATCAACCTTTGACCTAACTCAACGGGTCAGGCAGCATCTGTGGATTACATGAATCGGTGACTTTTCTACTCGGGACCCTTTTTCTGAAGGATCTGTCTATCCAGAGCATGCCATCAAGTCATGGACCATCCTGACTTGGAAATATATCGCTGTTCCTTCATCGTTTGAACATAGAACAGTACATCACAGGAACAGGCCCTTCGGCCCACAATGTCTGTGCATGACATGGTGCCAAGTTAAACTAATCTCATCTGCCTGCACATGATCCATATCCATCAAGGATGGTCATGGTGGCGCAGCGGAGGAATTGCTGTTCTTACAGCGAATGCAGCGCCGGAGACCCAGGTTCGATCCCGACTATGGGTGCTGTCTGTACAGAGTTTGTACGTTCTCCCCGCGACCTGCTGGGTTTTCTCCGAGATCTTCGGTTTCCTCCCGCACTCCAAAGTCGTGCAGGCTTGTAGGTTAATTGGCTTGGTAAATGTAAAAACTGCCCTTAATGGGTGTAGGATAGTGTTAATGTGCGGGGATCGCTGGTCGGCGTGGGCCCAGTGGGCCGAGGGGCCTGTTTCCGCGCTGTATCTCTAAACTAAACTAAACTAGACTCGGTTCCCTGCATATCGATGTGCCTATCTCAAAAGTCTCTTAAATGTCACTATTGTATCTGCCTCCACTAACATCGCAGGCAACATGTTCCAGGTACCTATTACCACCTGTGTATAAATATTGCCCTTCACATCCCCTTTAAACTTTGCCCCTTTCACCTTAAAGCTATACCCTTTAGTCTTTGACATTTCCACCCTCGGAAAAAGTTTCAGACTGTCTATCCTATTAATATATTTTGGAACATGAATATGTAGGGAATGGAGGGATATGGATTAAATGCAGGCAGAGACCAGTTTAACATGGTGTCATGCTTGGCACATGCATTGTGAACCGAAGGCCCATAGAGTGCTGCTCTATATTCTATAGTCAAAGAAAACACTGCAGTCACAATAATTTGCTTTGTTCAGCTCTTTGGGGAGGTTGTGAATGTGGGAAAAGGACAGATGAGGGACACTGATTCTTGGATCTATGCATTCATGTTTGAGCACTGAAGCTGAAGAGATACAGTGTGGAAACAGGCCCTTCATCCCGCTGAGTCAACACCAACCAGCGATCGCCCCATACGCTTGCACTCTCTTACACACTGGGGACAATTTACAATTTATAGAAGCCAATTAACCTGCAAACCTGCATGGGAATGTGGGAGGAAACAGGAGCACCCGGAGAAAACTCACTCAGTCACAGGGAGAACGTACAGACTGCATACAGACAGCACCCGTAGTCAGGATCGAACCCATGTCTCGGGCGCTGTAAGGCAGCAGCTCTACCACTGCGCCACTGTGTCTCCCTAGAATGGTAAGTCCCAAAGGTCATATAAGGGTCTCGGTACCAAGAGAATAAACCATTCTATGCTGCAGTACTTCAAGGTGTTAATGGAGGCTATGTGTTTTGACACAGGGTCAATGCTCTGTAAATTGACTCTCTTTCTCTCCTCACAGATGCTGACTGACCTGCTGAGCTTTTGTGACATTTTCTATTTATGTTCTGGATTTCCAGTTTTATTAATGCTTCAAAGGATGTAAGTAAACTGCTCCTCTGGTACGTAAGTGGGAGAATCTTGTCGAAGAGAAGAAAGCACAGCAATATGCTTATAAGACAATGATAGAGTTTCAAAGATATTATGGTTGTCACCTCGGCAGGTTACTGAAATCATTAATGTTTCCAAATAGCAGAGCATCAAATAACTGAATAGCAATGTAATCTCCAATAATTAGAGTTCATCGTGAACTTTGTGGAGAAGCAGGTTGGATTAATTGTTTATCGCTTAATATAATCCTGCAAAGAGATGCAGAAGAGCAATATTATTTGAAGTTAGAGTATTTTAAAGCTTATTGTTCAAAGTCACTTAGAACCGAACATTATTGAAGATAATGTTTCAGCACTAACAACCCTCGATTGCGGTCATTGCAATGATGCTTTCCTTTTATTTCTTCATCGTTTCCAAATGATAGCTACCTCAGAGAGCTTATCTTAGGGCAGGCAGACAGTGCTCATCCCTCTGCGCGCCGAGATAAGATGTGAGGTCATGATCCACATGGGTTCTTAGACAGGACCTCAATTTCTCACTGCCTGCATTTTAATCAAACCGTTATCTCCTTCCCACCAACCTCGCCACACCTCCCACGCCCCCCCCCCCCCCCCCCCCCCCCCTCCCTCCCCTCCTTCCCCTGGGGAGAAGCTGTCGGTGAGAAAAATAAGCTGTTTCCTCTCCTCGCTAGAAGGGTTAAGTAATTCTCAAAAAAAAAAGCACATAAATTCAGCCCTCCGTGTGAAAGCCAACTGTACTCTCGGTCAAACAAATTACTTCTGACTTTTAATTTATTTTTCAAGGAAATAGAAGGCTACACCGTGACAACAGTCAATAGGTGATAATCAACAAAGGTATAATCACATTGTTCCTGCGTTTGTAGGCCACATTTCCGTCTGGTTTAATAGGTCTTCAGACCACACAATTTGTAGACAGCGTGACAGGTGCTATTTTCTTGGCAATAGCCACGTCTGGCTTTGAAATATTCTGGTTAATAGCAACACCAAATGACAGCTGATTTTATTTCTTCCCCACCCCCCACCCCCTCTTCCCACGCAGCAATAGATGAAAAAATAAATGCTTTTTATCTATTCTCCCCCTGTGTCTGACTGTGCACCATGGGAAAGTCTTTTACACCACTGGTCCTGTACTCGTTGGAGTTTAGAAAGATGAGGGGGGGGACCTCATTGAAACCTAACAAACAGCGAATGGCTTGGAAAGAGTGGATGTGGAGAGGATGTTTCGACTAGTGGGAGAGTCCAAGACTAGAGGCCATAACCTCAGAACAAAAGGACAAATCTTTAGAAAGGAGATGAATTTCTTTAGTCGGAGAGGTGATGAATCTATGGAATTAATTTCCACAGATGGCTATGGAGTTCAAGTCAATGGATATTTTTTAAGGAGAAGATTGACAAATTCATGATTAGTATGGGTGTAGGGGTTATGGGCCGAAGGCAGGAAAATGAGGTTGAGAGGAAAGATCTCCAGAGATGCTGCCTGTCCCGCTGAGTTACTCCAGCATTTTGTTTCTATCTTCGATTTAAACCAGCATCTGCAGTTCTTTCCTACACCATTCGGATAATAATCTGCCTTCCTGTTGATAGTTGATAACCTCACATTTATCCACATTATACTGCATCTGCCATGCATCTGCCCACTCACCTAACCTATCCAAGTCACCCTGCAGCCTCATAGCATCCTCATCGCAGCTCACACTGCCACACAGCTTTATGTCATCCGCAAACTTGGAGATGTTACATTTAATTCCCTCGTCTAAATCGTTAATATATATTGTAAATAACTGGGGTCCCAGCACCAAGCTTGTGGCACCCTATTAATCACTGCCTGCCATTCTGAAAAAGGACCCGTTTATTCCTACTCTTTGCTTCCTGTCCGCCAACCAGTTCTCTATCCATGTCAATACCCTACCCCCAATACAATGTGCTCTAATTTTGCACACTAACCTCTTGGGTGGGACCTTGTCAAAGGATATTTGAAAATCCAGAAACACCACATTCACTGACTCTCCCTTATCCATTCTACTTATTGAATCCTCAAAAAATTCCAGAAGATTAGTCAAGCATTATTTCCCCTTCATAAATCCATACTGACTTTGACTGTTCCTGTCACTGCTTTCCAAATGTGCTGCTGTAAAATGTTTAATTATTGATTCAAGCATCTTCCCCACTATCGATGTAAGGCTAACTGGTCTATAATTCCCCATTTTCTCTCTCCTTCCGTTCTTGAAAGGTGGAGCTGGGTGCCCTCCAGTCCATAGGAATTGATCCAGAGTCGAGAGAATATTGGAAAATGATCACCAATGCATTCACAATTTCTAGGGCCACCTCCTTGCGTACACTGGGATACAGACCATCAGACCCTGGGGATTTATCTGCCTTCAGTCCCAACAGTTTCCCAGACACCATTTCCTGACTAATGTGGATTTGCTTCAGTTCCTCCTTCCCACCAGATCCTCGGTCCCCTAGTATTTTTGGAAGATTGTTTGCGTCTTCCTTAGTGAAGACAGAACCAAAGTACTCGCTTAACTGTTCTGCCATTCCTTTGTTTCCCAATGTAAATCCACCTGTCTCTGATTGTAAGGGACCTGCATTCGTCTTCACTAATCTTTTCTTTTTTACATGTCTAAAGAAGCTTTTAGAGCCGGTTTTTGTATGCTGCACAAGCTTTCTTTCATGCTCTTTCCCCTCTCTTAATTAGTCCTTTGTCCTCCTCTGTTGAGTTCTAAATTTCTCCCAGTCCTCCGGTTTGCTGCTTCCACTGGTCAATTTATATGCCTTTTCCTTGCATTTAACACTATCCTTGATTTCCCTCGTTAACCACGGTTGAGCCACATTCCCCATTTTATTTTTTCGCCACACAGGTGTGAACAATTTTTGGAGTTCATACATGCGGTCTTTAATTCTTTGCCATTGCATCTCCACTGTCAACCTTTTAAGCATAATTTTCCAGTCTATCCGAGCCAAATCCCGTCTCATACCTTCAATGTCTCCTTTCTTTACGTTAAGGATCTTCGTCTCTGAATTAACCCTGTCACTCTCCATCCTAATGTAGAATTCTACCATATTATGGTCACCAGTGCACAAGGGGCTCTGCACAACAAGATCGCTAACTAATCATTCCTCATTACACAATATCAAGTCTAGGATGGCCTGCCCTCTACTCAGTTCTTCGACACATTAGTTTGAAAAACCATCCTGTGTACATTCCAGGAAGTCCTCCAGCTCAGTGCTGCTACGATCTTTATTGGCCCAATCTATATGTAGATTAAAGTCACCCATGATAACTGCTGTACCTTTGCTACACGCATCCCTAATTTCCTGCTTGATGCTATCCCCAACCTCCCTACTGCTGTTAGGTGGTCTGTATACAACTCCAACAAGCAATTTTCTGCCCTTAGTTATTTCGCAATTCTACAATACCGATTCAACAGCATCCAAGCTAAAGTCTGTCCTTACTATTGCATTAATATCCTCTTTAAACAGCAATGCTACCCCACCTCCTCTTCCTTTCTGTTTATCCTTCCTGAATATTGAATACTCCTGCATATTTAGTTCCCAGCCTTGGTCACCTTGGAGCCATGTCCCCATAATTCCAACTATATCGTATTCCTGAACTACTAACTGCACATTCAATTCATCCACCTTATTACGAATGCTCCTCGCATTAACTACACTAGTTCTATCCAACACAAAGGGAACAATTTACAGCAGCCATCAATCTATAAACCTGTACGTCTTTCAGATGTTGGAGGAAACCGGAGCACCCGGAGAAAACGCACGTGGTAAAAACTCAGTACAGACAGCGCCCAAGGTCAGGGTCGAACCCGGGCCTCCGGCACTGAGAGGCAGCAGCTCCACTGCTGCTCTGCTGTGTCGCCCCGTGCACAGAACTCCACCGAAGCAAACTCCAGGCAATTCTTCTTAAACGGAAAATCAGTTAGGTTGCTCATGAAAGGGGAACAACCAGCAGTCGAGTGAGATGGAGTTATCTCAGGGGACTGAGAAAGATGAAGGGTTTGCAGAAACATTGCACGGTTCCACAAATTGGGGGAAGGACAAAAGAGAACGCTTGTAAATGTATTTTCGACGCAATGATCAGCAACAATAGCTGAAGGAGAGGCCACATGAATAATACAAAGATGTAGAACTGATAGTAGACGCTGATTTGTGCCACGGTCATTTTCAACCCCTCTGAGTTAGAGAGTTCTCATGCTGTGGAATTAGCAAGAGCTTAATATTAATGAGCTGAGTGTATTTTTGAATGCACTTGCCATGATCAACCTCCTGTAAAGAGATTTCCGGAAAGCACGGAGCAGTTGCAATCCGCTAACCTAATTGGTATCGAGCTCTGTGTAATTGTAGAATTGAGCATGGAAGAAGCTAAGTCATTAAATGGAGGTACTCCAGTCAAGGCGAGCCTAATTTAACACAGAAGTTGTGAGGGTGTTGCAGAGTGTGGAGGGAGCTGGTAGGGACAATGGGAAACATAGAGACGAGATTTTTGCCCACTAGTTTTAGTTTGTTTTTTTGTTTTTGGAGACACAGTGCGGAAACAGGCCCTTCAACCCTTTAAGTAATGGTAAATCCCGATAAAATAAAAATATCGATACCTAAGCCCATATCTAACTGCAGCCAATAAAAGCTGAATAGTTAATACAAACTATTGCATACACTACCATATATTTATAATGTTTTTTATTAGTCCCCTGGAAACAAATAATTTAAATTCAATGCTATAAAACTCCAGATATTAAAAAAAATGTCTTTTGTTTAACTATTTCATGATGTGATATATATTATGATTGGTGACATTTCCTAATTTGTAGGCTTCTTAACTCCCCTGTAGAGTTATCCACTTTTCAAAAGTGAGGTTAGGGATAGGAATCCATTGGTATACTTGAACTTGGAGGGTGTTGGGCTGAAATTTAACTTTCCCAAAGCCCTAAGGACAAATAAAAGACTGGCAATTAATTATTACTGACGCTGTGTTGATTTTAAATGCAAAATTTAAACTTTGCAAATCGGAAATTGGAAGTTCTTAAATGAGAATGGGTGTGTACATTTTAGGTTTCAGGCAGGAGGGTGGCAATGCATCATTCTAGATCAGTTGTTACCAGAGGATCGTTACATTTTTAAAAGGCAAAATGTGTTTCTTTTGATACCATTAATCCAGTGAAATCTGGTTGTTTGGATGATGAACTAAGATTAAGTTAACAGTGCAGAGCCCTCCATCATCTGGTCTTTGTAGTTGGGTGCTTGGAATATGTCTTAATAGGAGGGTAAATTCATGCTATTTGGACTTCCTTGAGGCGTAATTGTTCTATAATTCTACAAATCGATGGCTCTTCGGGTGAAAAGGAATCAAGGGATATGGGGAGAAAGCAGGAACGGGGTACTGATTTTGGATGATCAGCCATGATCATGTTGAATATTGCTGGCTCGAAGAGCCGAATGGCCGACTCATGCACCTACTCTATGTTCCATGTACTACGACCACTGAGTACGTGCAGACCAGTGTTGACACCGTACACTAGCACTATGCTACACACTAGGGATAACTTACAATTATTTTTAATCAAAGCCAAATGAACCTACGAACCTCTATGACTTTGGAGTGTGGAAGGAAACCGGAAGCACCTGGAGAAAACCAAGTCCGTACATACAGCACCCGTAGTCAGGATCGAACGCAAGTTGGACAAGAGGGCCAGTTTTGACGCTGAATGATTCCATGACCTCTGTTGAAAATCTTTCAGTGGCAGGAAGGAACATGTTTAGTTTAGTATATTATTGTCATGTACACCAAGGTGCAGTGAAAAGATTTAGTTTGTGTGCTATCCAGTCAAAGAAAAGACTGTAAATAAATACAATCAACTTGCCCTCAGTTCATAGGTAAACGATAAAGTGTACGTTTATTGCAAGGGTATAACATTGAAGTTCGATAAAGTCTGATTAAAGAAAGTTCAAAGGTTTCCAATGAGGTAGATGAGAGATCAGGGTTGCTCTCGTTGATAACAGGGCCATTCGTTGTTTGATAACAGCTGTGAAGAAACTGTTCTTAAATCTGGAGGCATGTGTTTTCCAACTTTTCTTCTTGCCTGATGGGAGAGGGGAGAAGAACAAGTGACCAGGGTGAGACTGGTCCCGGGAATATGCTGGCGGTCGTGCTAAGGCAGCGTGAAATATAGCTGGAGTTAATGGAAGGGTGAGAGACACAAAATGCTGGAATAACTCAGCGAGTCACACAGCATCGTTTAAATCGGGACCCTTCTTCTGACTGATTATAATCATGGAGACGGGGGGATTGGAAGCGAGAACGAAAACATGACAAATTAGGTTGGACAACAGATGGCCGCAGGCGAGGAGGTTCCCGTATAGGCCGAATGTTGACTAGAGTTAGGTTTGTGAAATGAACTGGGCTACATCCACATTCTCTGTAATTTCTTGAGTTCTTGGATGGAGCTGTTCACAAGCTAGGCTGCAATGCATCCTGATAGGCGCACCTGCAGGAAGTGTAAGTCATAATCAAGTTAGACCTTGGCATAGGCTGCATCCACCCTCTCAGGTGGATGTGACAAACAAGCGGTAATATTTTCAAGCAAAGAAGAGATGTTATCCTGGGTCAATATTTGCCTGCCAATAAGCATCATGAGGAACAGATTTGCCTGCTTCTAATTACATTACTGTTTGTACAAAAACAGGTGCTGCATTTCCCACATTACAACAGGGACTACAGCTAAGAACTGTGTAGGAAAGAACTGTATCTGAAGAACGGTCTCACATGAAACGTCACCCCAATCCTTCTCTCCAGAGATACTGCCTGTCCCGCTGAGTACTCCAGCATTTGTGGTCTACCTACACTTAAGAACTGCATTGGTTACAAAATGCATTGGAACAACCTCTTGTGCTTTGAAACAATTTAGGGATAGCACGGTGGCGCAGCGGTAGAGCTGCTCTCTTACAGCGCCAGAGACGCGGGTTCGATCCTGACTATGGGCGCTGTCTGTACGGAGTTTGAATGTTTTACCTGTGACGAGTGCGGTTTTCTCTGGGGCTATGGTTACCACCCCACCTCCAAAGATGTGCAGGTTTGTAGGTTAATTGAGTTCTGTAAATTGTAAATTTCCCTTGTGTGTAGGATAGTGCTAGTGTATGGGGTTATTGGTGGTCATCGTGGACTCAATGGGCTGAAATGCCTGTTTCTGCACTGAATCTCTATAAAGTCTAACATCTAAATCTCAGGTTGTGAAAGGCAGTATATCAATATGTATTCCTTATTTATCTTTTGTACTCAGTCTGTGAATACATTCCAATTTGCCAACATTGTTGGATATTATTCAATAATAATGATAGAAAGGACACTCAGTGTAATTAAAGTCAATCTACATAGGATTATTCAAGATTGATTAGTTGATTCATTGAAAGACACAGCTTGGAATCAGGCCCTTTGGCCCACCAAGTCCATGTTGAATATTGATCAACTGTTCACATTAGTTCTGTGTTATCCCACTTTCGCATCCACTGCCTACAATTTTACAGAGGCAAATTAACCTACAAACCTGCATGTCTTTGGGATGTGGGTGGAAACCGGAGGACCGCAACGACCACAGGGTTACAGGGAGAACATGCAGACTCCACACAGACAGCAGCTATGGTCAGAATCGAACCTGCGTTACCGGAGCTGTGAGGCAGAGGTTCGACCAGCTATACCACTGTGCCACCCACATGCAACTGAAAGAGTCGCAAAGTGCTGGAGTAACTCAACAGGTCAGGCAGCATCTGTGGAGGATATGAATGGGTGATGTAAAGGTGTCTGGGGTTATGTGGAGAAGGCAGGAGAATGGGGTTGAGAGGGAAAGATAGATCAGTCATGATTGAATGGTGGAGTAGACGATGGGCTGAATGGCCTAATTCAGCTCTTATAACATTAACTTAAGGGCCTGTCCCACTGTACGAGGTAATTCAAGAGATCTCCCGAGTTCTCCCCTGATTCAAGCTTGTGTAATGTACGAAGTGGGTACGTAGGAGCGCGTGGATGTCATGTAGCAGCTCGTACGAGTAACGGTAGGTACTCGGGAAATCCAGTAAACTCGTGACGTTTTTTCAACACTGCAAAAAATGTCCACCAGTAAAAAAATACTTGTGATGAAAAAAATTTGTGCTTTTTACTCGCACGAGCCGCAACGTACTCGCTAGGTACATTACACGAGCTCGAATCAGGGGAGAACTCGGAGAACTCTTGAATTACCTCTTTCAGTGGGACAGGCCCATTATGCTTCAGGACCCGAACCAGAACGTCACCTATCGTGTTCTCCACGGCTGCTGCCTGACCCATTGAGTTATTCCAGTACTTTGTGTCATTTTTGCAAACCAGCATCTGCAGTTGCTTAGGTACACAAAATTGCTGGAGAAACTCAGCGGGTGCAGCAGCATCTATGGAGCGAAGGAAATAGGCGACGTTTCGGGCCGAAACCCTTCTTCAGTTGCTTGTTTCTTCAAGCTGATAGAGTGTCCACTTTATGAACCATAACTCCTCAACACCGCTCAGTCATCAAGTTTCAAAGTAAATGTTTCCCCAGGATCTCAGAACACGTGCCATTTTTACTGTAATACCCGAGGATCCATCTTGGGAAAAGGAAAGCTGGGGCTGTTGCTGACAGAACAATGCTAAGGCGACATGCTATGTGGGGACCACTGTGAAGAACAATGGAGAGAGAGTGCACACTAGTTTAGAATCCTCTGCCCAGTGGATAAGCATGCGTTTGTTTGTTTGTTTGTTCGTTTGTTCCGGTTAAGGTGCTGTGCACACGGCATCCAGCCAACAGTCGTTTGTCTTTATCTTTTTTTTTCACTTTGAATTTTTTTTTTTTTGTGCACCTTGTGTGTTGCGACTGTTGGCAGAACAATTTCCCTCTGGGGATGAATAAAGTTCTATCCTATTGTATCATATCGTATCGTATCGTATTCACAAGGCACTTGTACAAACACTGGGAGGGGCTGGGACTACACCCATATCCCCTGGTGAGGACTTGTATAGACTTCTCATTTGTGATTAATGCAACTAAAAACGCAAGCAGCAGCTAACGTCAGTAATACGGATCCCATTCAATTAATTATGTTTCAGAACCAGCTCGGATTAAATTGGAAAGTTACAGCAATTGTCCTCCCGAGAGGCACTCAGACAGTAATTTTGTGTGTTGAAGTATCAAGAAGAATATAATATGCAAATTTTAAAAAAAATTCTGAGTTTTAATTCTGTTTGCAATTTTATGTGGGTCATTTCTCACAGAAGATGTTACACAGGGCAGAGCTGTATAGAGCTGGTAGAGCTACTGCCTCACAGCGCCAGAGACCCGGCTTTGATTTGACCCCTTGTGCTGTCTCCGTGGAGTTTGGATATCTCTCCCTGCGACTGTGTGGCAGGTAATAGGTGAACACAAGGCAAGGCGGTGTTGGATAGGCAGATAATTGGACAAAGGAACCAGAAATGAAAAGACAGAAGGTGAGAGACACTTGTGTTCATCTATTACTTAAGATAGACACATAAAGTTGGAGAAAAGGAATAGGTGACGTTTCAGGTCGAGACCCTTCTTCGACCCGAAACATCACCTATTCATTTTCTCCAGAGATGCTGTCTGACTCACTGTGTTACTCCAGCTTTTTGTGTCTATATTTGGCGTAAACCAGTTACTTTCCACACATTCCCTCTAAAATTATCCTATCCATGTACCTGTCCAAATGTTTTTTTAAATGTTGTGATAGTGCTTGCCTTGAGCACATAATCCCCAGACATTTTCGCCACCACAGGCCACATCTTCCCATCTCTACCGCTTTTTGCTTTCCGCAACTCCCTGGTTAACTCAACTCTTCCCACCCCCATAACTAACCCTCTCTCCATACAGACTGC